>NC_056743.1:1172105910-1172383410 GCF_019279795.1 Protopterus annectens | reverse complement strand
AAAGACACTTGCTTCCCCAGTTAAGGCTCACTGCACCAGAGCAGTGGCCTCCTCGGGGGGGCATTTTTTAGAGGTATGGACATTGGATCCATTCTGGAGGCAGCTACGTGGTCCTGTGTATCTTTCACAAAACACTGCAAACCTGACAGCATCTCTAAGTCCAGAGTTGGGTTTGTAAGAGCAATCCTATGTGGCTTTATTGATTAACATTGGCTATTCCTCCTCCCAACCTGCCCCAAGCTTGAGCTTTGGTATTCTCCCTTATGTGATTAATACTGCAGCATATGGATAGAAGGACACAGAATAGTTGTGTAAAATCTTACCATAACTATAGATGTCTAACTCCTCTTTATGCTGCAATATTGTGTCCACCACCCTGCTTTCCCCTCATGCTTGCCTAGTTTCCCTGTTATGTTTCCCAGTCAGAAACTCAGGCTGGTGCTGGGTGGCATACAGTTCTGAGGTAGGTGTGTGCAGACGTCCACTTTATACCTGATGTCTCTTTGTGGATGATGTGTATGTGTAATGTGTTGTAGCATAGCACATACTTCGCAGTAGCATGAAGGCTTTTAGATACTAGCTGGACATACAGGTCAGCAGAAGCTGGACTCCCTTATGTGATGAATACTGCAGCATATAGTAGAGAAGGAGATCTGTGGTTATAGTAAGATTTTACACAACTGTTCTTTTCCACAAGGATCAGTCCTGGGACCGCTACTGTTTGGCATCTGTTTTTCCAAAGTACAAGCAAAAACTAAAGGTCTGTGGCTGACAGTTTGCTGATGACTGCAAACTGGAAGTAGTCATAGAATCTTCAAATGATAACATCGTACAAGAGGGTCATACACAAACAAATGATTAGTGCAAAGTCTCGGCCTTAAACTTAGTGCAAAAAAATTTATTATTTCTTTTAGTAAAAGCGATGTTCCTGCTAACTAACCACATCAGTAGCAACACATTATGTATGCACTCAAGTTTTGACAGATCTGGGCCCACAAGGTGACAGCAACCTTACCTTTGACCACCATGTCTCCACAGTGGTAAGAAGGGCATTCTATATTGCTCATCTCATAATTAAGGGCATTGCCTCTAGAAAAAAGTTATTACCTCCCTGTACTCTTCCCTCATCTGGCCAGTAATCGATAAGAATGCCCCTTTTGGTATGTATCTTTCTAAGCACTTGCAGAAATTGGAGAAACCACAAATGTTCCTCACAAGGAAAATTCAAGGTCTTCACTATCCATCTTATGGGGATCGTCTGAAATCACTGTCACTTTATTCTGTTTCATACAGACTACTCAGAGGTGATCTCTGCCATGCATATAAGGCAGTCTCTGACACTGCGTTATTGAGAATGCTTCATATCCAGTGAATGGTACATGGGTTACTCGTGCTAAAGACCTTAACCTGGTATGTGACATTAATAAAACCTGCTGAAGGGACAGATTTTCTCCCAGAGGTTACAACACCTTTAGAACAGACTTCCACTTCATGTCGAATGGACCACCTCATTGGCCTTCTTCAGATGCAGTCTGGACGATTGGATGGGTGACTGTAATATCACCCAGGGGGGGTCCACCTGTATCTCTTGGACAGGGGCAGTAGGTGCTGATTGTGGAAATAAGGGTAAGATATTAGCTAGGCTTATAAGGACCCTAGGACCATTAGCCTAGTAACTTCCTATGATCCTGTGATTACCATTTATACAGCCAGGTTTTCAGTTGCAAATTACTACTGCAGATAAATGCTACTCTGTTTAAACAGTGTCAGTTTTGTGAAGTTAAACACTTTGTCAAAGCCAAAGTTTTTCTCCATGTTATTGCTAGCTCACCGGTTATATGACTACAGTTTAACATCGCCTAGGAATCGCTTATGAACCTAACATCCCTACCACGCCTTTTTAATCTTAGCCATAAATGCATTGTACAGATTGTATTAACTTTGGCAGTAGACGTTGAGCATGTAAGTACATTATACTGTGGGTTACTTAACTGTTGCACATCCAAGTGTCAAGGTTTCCTTTGCACAGTGTCAGGGACTTCCCTAGTCTGTGGATACTTCGGTGCACAGACCTGCCTCTCTAACATGCTCTGTTTGTCACAAGCTGAAGTTCAGATTCCGTGATCTAGTGCTGTTTGTTTTGTGCATGTGTTAGATAGATCAGGGATGGGTCGTTGAAGTTGTGTAAGCCAGGCAAAGATACCCGCTCCGAAGCCTGTAGGGGATTCAGTACAGAGACAAAGCCTTTAGGCAGTCATTGTAGGACAGGGTATTCCATTCATGCCCTGAATTCTCCGGGTTAGAAACCTTTGTGATTCTAAAAGTTCAAATATCTGGTTAGATGCATGCCGAAGGAGTCGTGTATAAAGTGAAAGGTCTAGTAAGAGTCTGAATAGAGTGGGACTATTAACTTCCTTGGACGTGGATGACATACCATTACCTATAAATTTGGGACACTGAATGATTTTCTTATTCTCTGAATTACATAATGTTCAAATACCACACATGTTTCCAGATCCCTTAGCATGGGGGTCTATTTTTAGGGTCATTTTTTGGATAGACTAACATGGGTTGACAGTTTCAAAAGAGCATTATAATGTGTTTGTGTTTGCAGTGAGTTTTAGACCAAACTGGAGTGGACCGAGCACAGAGCCATAGGGTACTGTCTTGTTGGAGGTAGTCTCACCAATCCACAGGTAATGGAGCCTGTGTGTGATCAGTCAGCAATCCAGCGATTTTCATAAGGAATTTATACCTAGCGCAGACAACTTGTCAGTGCATGAGCAGGGTATTTTATTGAATGACTTAGCCAACTCAATATACTTAGTATGCACTTACTCTCATCCATTTCCTTGATGAACCTCTCAAATAAGTATAACAGGTTAACTACCCGTGACCTTCCTTTCGCAAAGCAATATGAGGATGCTTCAGGGGTCTATCGGTAGCCTATATACTTCTGTATCCTTTCAAGGATAATTTGTTCTATTGCTTGGCATATTATCTTGAATGATTGATGAGTTTATAGTTCCTTTGCTGAGCTGATGGTCCAACTGTGTGTGTGTGGGGGGGGGGGGGTGAGGTGATGACAGTTGTGCATCCTCCATTGACTTGGAATATAGTCTGTTTTGAGGCTGCAGTTGGAGTGCCTCAAGTGCTCCTGTTAGCTTTTATTGTAAACTGTTCAGGAGGTAAACATTGATGTCCGGACGCATGGTTGCAGTATCCTTGGCTTTAGCAATTGCTGGCAGACTGTGGTCCTTAGTGATAGATGGGTGATGTATTTTGTAAGGAGCTTTCACCTGATGAGCGGTGGCAAGTGTTAAAGTTTGCACTTATTTTTCAGCCTGTAGATTTTCTATATCCTCTCTTCAGTGAAAATGGTATCGTTCACCACCTTTTCACCATTTTGCTGTGTGTTAACCTACAGACAAAGCTGAAGTATGCCTTCTGATTGTCCTTGGCCTGCAAGTCCATCATGAGTGTATAGTTTGAGTTGTTGGATTTCTTGTTGTATAACAGAACATTTTTTTCTTTGGAGTTACTCTTCTTGACTTCGGCCATGAGACTTTTCTTATTTTATTATATACCGTGTTTATATGAGGATTCCACCAGTGCGTTCTGTTTTTACTGTATTTGATTTATTTCTTAAAAGTATGGCAGCCTGTATGGAGCCATTCCCAGGTCTGTATAGATGTTCTCTGAATAATTCAGTAGGTGTAGCTGTGGTCTCGAGCTTGCTGGAGAGCCTTGAATTTGGGCATACTGTCACTTAACTGGATATAGTTTGCCTTTGAATATTTACTGTTTCCAGTCCATTTGTATTTTCTGATTAGATTTTATTTCAAATGCGACAGTTTTGTGATCTGTCCACACTAGTGAGGTTGTGGCACACACGGCCTTCATAACCCTTGTAGAGAAATTACCAGACTTAAAACACACAATATACCATTCACAAACCAAAATGGTTGTCGAAATCTAAATTTATTGTTGTTCTCAGAGCTTATGATAGCAGTAATAGTATGCTTCTGGGCTTTTCAGATGATGCTTCTAAGGCTGATACATCTGTATTGTGTTTGTGAAGCTGCCGGTATGGAAGGGCATTGCCAGCCATGTGTAGCACTCATCAGAGACAAACCACTAACTCAACAATTGTTAAACAGTTTCTGGAGTGTGCTTATAAGCAATTGGTTAACACTATTCTTAGGTTCATGGGTGTATTACTAGGCCCTTGGGCCTTTACAAGCCTAGCCATAGGATTACCCTGGCATAGTGCCTTCTGACCTTAGTTCCCATTGCCTTTGTCGAGTAGAGATCCCGGGGTGAGTTTTCCGTTTCCTGTCCACTCATCAAGATTTCTCTCGAAGAAGGTCAGCGAGGTGTTCTGCTTGACATATATGGGAAGTCTGTTCCATAGCATGGGCAGTCTGGGTTATGAACCTGTCCCTCCAGCATGTTCTGTTAATTGTGGTAATGAGGTTGAGGTCTCTGGAGCGTGTGGTGCAGACGGATTGGGATTTCTTTAGATGTAGCATTTCTAACAGCTGGGTCAGACATGGCTTTGTAAGTCAAGTAGAGATTCCCTCTAAGTAGGTGATATGAGACAGAGAATAGTTGGGAGTTTTTTTTAGTCTGTCCATATAGGACAAATATTTAAGGCCTAGGATCCTCTTTGTGAGGTACTTTTGTGGCCTCTCCATTTGTTGCAGGTGTCTAGTGAGGTGCATGCCAAATGGGGCATTGTACTCTATGATTGGCCTAATGAGGGAAGAGTCGAGGGAGACAATGACCTCTTTCTTCCTGGACGCAAAACTCTTAGTAATGAGATGTGCCACATAGAAGGACTTTCTGACCACAGTGGTAATCAAAACAGAGGTTGCTGTCAACCTGTGTTCCCAGATCTCTTACAACACCTTCTCTGTTCAGTGGACTACCATCAATGTGGTAATTCATGGGAACCGTGTTTTCCCAAAGGGGATGATGACATATTTTTTGGCATTGAGCTTAAGGCTATGGTTGTGACACCAGTCAGTCTCAGTGAGGCCATTCTGTAAGATGTCAACATCACTTGGGGAGTTAATAATAGCTCCCAACTTGCAATAGTCTGCGAACTTGGTTAACCAGAGTCCCTTTGTGTGGCCTGGACTTCAGAGAAGTAGATACCAAACAGGAGAGGACCCAGGACTTGGAACCCTGTGGGACTCCACTCGTGACTAGTCGACAGTCTGACTTGGAGTCAGCTACTTTCACACTGTGTGTTATGTGAGCCAGTTTGCAACTCACCTAGTGATATAGGGGTTGATGCCAAGCTTAGTGAGTTTTTCTAGGATTCCTGAGTGGGGAATTGTATCAAAAGCCTTGGCCAGATCAAAGTAGGCTGTATGAACCACCTTGCCTTCCTCCACAGCTCTGGTGACTGACTCAAAGAAGTGGACCAAGTTTGGCAGGCATGATCTACCCTTCACAAAATCAAACTGTGTGAGATCCAGAGTTTGGAGATTCCCTATATCCATGTGTATTAGAACCATGATGATGTATTCCATAGCTTTGCATATCAGACTAGTCAGGCTAATGTGGCAGTAGTTCCCAGGGTCTATAGTCACTCCTCCTTTGTGGAGAGGGATGACCGTAGCAGTGCGCCATTCAGTAGGGACAAAGGCTGAGGTGAGGCTTTGATTGAACAGAGCACACAGATGAGTTGCCAGTTCACTCTGTAGCTCATGTAGAGTACAACCAGGGATATTGTCGGGTCCCACAGAAGCTGTATTCTTTACCTTGGACATCACTGTTTTAACCTCTGCAAATAAATTGCCTGTCTTGGGACTTGAACCATGAACTCCTGCATGTAAAGCTGCAACTCTGACCACTACAGTATCTCAGCTTAAAAGCTACACCAAGGTTGTATTTCATCACTATGCGCTATTGAGGAACTGCTATTATAAAAGTAGGTATAGTATTCATAAGGGTATAAGCAATTGCAGTTGCTTCAGTAAAGTAGGCACTGTTAAGTTCCGTCCTGTGCTGGGTATGGTTTTTCAATGTCTAAGAAAGCTAAATAAGGATTTTGTTATGTATGGTTTTATAAACCAAATCAAAAGGTCATTCGCTCTTTTAGTGGTCTGGAAATCGTTTTTAATCATTAGCAGTGCTTTGGATAGCACCTTGATGATTTTTTCTTTTTATTTTTTGGATCTAGTAACTAATATCTGGAGTACCTTTCTTTTATGGAAGACTTAATTAATGGTAGTCTACACTGTGATAGTTTGTGAAGTTCATGTGATATTTAGTTATGGTAGGGACTGCCAGCTGTGATCGTTTTTTTCTGTTTTACTGGAGAGTTGAGTAGCATGCTGCTGTAGTACTGTTTCAGATTTTGTCACATACTTAGTTGTGTTTGGTAAGTATATGACCCTTAAATTCAGTGGGATCTGTTCTTGAAGCTTTAGGGAATTTCAAGCAGAAGGTCAAAATCTTATGGTCAGACTTCACTGTGGATGTGACTTGCATAAGCAGTCTGAATGGTACACATGTAAGGAAACCAGTAATTGAGAGATGGTACGTACAGTGGAATAGAGACTGCATAACTATGAATGTGTATTTGTTTTGACCTACTTTCTGGTGACTTGCCCATGCTTAGATGCAACTGTTTGGTGACACAAGCGCCATTTGATGACACAAGCACCATTTGAATATTAATGTTTCTTCTGTTTAAAAACTGGTTTCCTCTGTGATACTTCTCGTACCTCATGTGATGCTATTTTTCATATTCCTATGAATATGCTAAGCTTTTGTCTGTGACGTAGAGTTCCCAAGCATATCCATCACACCACCTCATTCACCTTCTGTTGCTGAACAGTTAGTTGAAGTTACACTGAGTAGTCATGATGTCTGCATGATGAATTCATCTCCTCAGCATGATACCTGTTAGCTCAGTTTGCCCCTGATGTACTGAAAGACAGAGAGATTGCTATTCATCAGGTGTCACAAGTTAAGCAGTTGTAGATACTAAAATATCTGAAAGGTAGACAAAATTGCTGTGGATTCTAACTTTACAGAGTCTCTTATAATTTCTGTCTTTATGCAGTGTTGTTGCCATGGGCTGTTTGTACATTTGCTGGCTTGCCTTTACTTTATTACAGCTCAGCTCTTTAAAATACAAACTTTGCCTTTTGCACCCTTTTTGCTTTCTGAAGCCATAGCCCTTCCCTGTGGTTTATATGGGTTGATGTTTGTCTGTAATCCTACTAAGTGTTGTCATCACATTTGCTTTGTTGACGTTCCTGTAGAAAATTGGTCTTTCATGCTTGATCCCTGCTGTAAGAACTAAATTTATATGAAAATTCAAATGTTGCGGTCACTGTTGCACACAAAAAAATACTTGTGGTGTAAAACATTGTTGGAGATAATCTGGTTTATCTAAGTTCTTGAGGAAATGTGTGAAATTTTGGATGTTCATGAATAGAAAAGCTTGTTCTGGCAGCTTTCAATGGAAAATAATATTGAGAGTGAGCAAGAAAAGTATGCACGCTGTCTGGAACAGTGAGAAAAGGCACTGCATAGCACAAAGGAAAGAGTATATTAAGTTGCATCAAAAACAACACAACACCAATGAATATGTGCATACAGAAGCAGCAGTACCTACAAATATAAGGAGACATCAGTGACATAGCTAAGGGATAACAAGGCAGAAGACTGTGATTCTATACAACTCAAATATGAATTCTTTATGATTAGAGGATTAATTTGCAGATATAGGTAAAGCTGCCAGTGGCTGCGATGAGTTGTAATCTGTGTATGTTACAGGCATGTTTAGAGGAATACTTTTTTATATTAAGGATTGCTAAAAGCATTTTTTAATGTGATTTACTGTGAAAGTGCTATTCAGATGATAGGAGTAAGGAGAGCGAGAGATGAGGGAGCACTTTTACTGACACACCAGGCAGACTGCAAGCTAGAGAGAGATGAGGGAACACTTTTACTGACACACCAGGCAGACTGCAAGCTAATCTGATGTATATTGTCATGCAAAGCTAATTATTTAGCTGAACCTTGCAGGGCAGGAAATTTGATGCTCTTGCCAGCTGAGGGTTGGAGTATGGGAGGAGTAGCTTGAGAAGGAACTGAAGCAGATCAAAGTTGAATGTCTAAAACAGTCTGTTATCTCAGGAAGGAGATTGCAGTTCTGGAAGGTTTTTTCACAGAAAACACATTTGTAAGAGGCACTGTGCGACAGTAAATGATACTTTTACTGAGGCCTCTTGAAATTAGCTGATGATCTCTGTTCTTCCATTCTAATTGAGTGGGACTGTTGTGTGACAGCCAGCTTTATGGGTATTGTATTGTCAGAGACGGTGGACTTGCAGTGTATTATGGGAAAGATTTTTCTTTAGAAGAAGATAAACTGTCATCAGGATACTAGAAAACCACCATGAAAGGAAACCAAATAGCACAAACAACAATAATAGCTACAGAAAATAAGTCCAAAGATTTTATTTCTCTAGTGCCTCAGGTAAATTGCCTTCACTGGAGTACAAAAAAAATTCCAACAAACGCGTTAAATAACCATGACAGTAAAACAATCAGCATTATTTAATTAATTACATACTTCCAATCTTATTTCTTGTTTAACCCTTTTGGGTCCAGAGTATTATATTTTCAAGTATATACTGTTTCTTTATATAACAACCCATCTTTTAAACTTACCCCACCCCCATGCATAAAACTGTTTACTCCAAAATACACAGCCTTTTAACAGAGAGGCATCACCATTATGACAATCTCTAAAATTAGATAATATTTATAAACGTGTTTTTTGATAAATATGAAGTTATATATCTTTGTTTTATTGATGTGGTGTTTTTATGTAAGGGGGGGTTAAGATTTGGTAGAGCAATTTATTAGTGATTTACAGTTTTTTTTTTTTTTTTTTTTTTTACAGGTTTTATTTGAAATTAGATTGGCTACAAATGGGTTTACTAGTTAATTTTTTGATATTTCTTTAATGGGATGTACACAATTGAAAAAAAATGTCTGTGTATAGAAAATTAGATCGGGGTGATATATCCAAATCATTTGATCACGGCACTTCCGTATGGTGAATTTCTTAGATTAAGTAGACTTGTGTACCCTTGATGATGATTTTTTAGAAGAAGATGGTAAAATTTACAATATGTGTTATAGGAGGGGGTATAATAATGAAGTCAAGCTTTACAAAAAGTATTTTTTGAAAGAAGACATTCAATATTTATGGTTGGACGAAAATAATGAATTTAGTAGCGAAAGGATTCAACAAGTCCTGATGGAATGTGATTATTTATCTAATAATGAGGTTAATTTGATTTTAGAATTTATAGAAAGTATTTTGAAAAACAATTTTATTTATTTTAAGGGGGACTATTTTAGATTGCAACGGAAGCTTGTTGCACCCCTTGTTTGCTAAACCTGGTCCTTTACTATTGGGAGCAAAAGTTTGTTTTCCTGTGAATATTTTTCGAAGATTGTTCTTTATACATGGTTTTTGGACGATATTTGGTTTGGAAAGGGACGGAAGAGGAAGTAAATGAATTCAGGACTTGTATAGATAATCCAGACGGAGGATAGAAATCCAATTTATTCAACTAAGCGCTTTCATTTTAGGCAGTAATGAGACTTCTTCATATGACAAGGTACAAATCACAAGAGTACAAATAGGTAAAGCATACAATCACATGACCAAATCAGTTAGCCACTTAAAGAAATACACATGTTGACCTATAAAATTTAACTAATAAAACCAAGGTCTACCAATATACAGATAAACATTTTTTAAAAAATCTGCATTATCAACATAGTGCTTTTAACTTCAAAATGCATCCAATGGATGCCAGCTCATTTAATCCTGGCCATCCCTCTGCTTTCAAGTGCAAAATCCAATCCAGTTCTCTTCTGTCTAACCACAACTGCCAAGGACAACCTCTAAGGTGTTTATTTACTTGCTCAGTTACAGTAAATTTAAACTGGCATTCAGGGTATTTTGTACATTGTCATCTGAAGAAGTCTTATCATTGCCTATGATGAAAGCACTTAGTTGAATAAATTGGATTTGGTGCTGATGTCCGAGTTCCTTCCTTTTGTGCTTTAAAGTGTTTGTTAGTCAGCTTAAGTACTTGCATCCAAATTCTTGCTCTCTCTCTTTTTCCAACATATCTGTTTTTCATCATTCTCCCTTTTCACTTTGATTTATAACCTTCTGCTTGAGTTATGTATTTGAGCCTTAAGTGTGTAGCTTTAACGTATCTCTCCCGATTAGGTAATTCTAAACCAGTGTGATCTAGGGGAGCATGAACTTGCCCCACTTGCTCTTTTCCCCTTTCAAATAAATTCCTTCAATTATTATCTTCCACAACTTCTTCTGTGATTGACAAAAATATACGTAACATGTTTATAAGACTAAGAGAACAAAAACATATTAACTGCTTGTTTAAATAGCCGTGTTCATAATTGGGCATCTTTTGTTATTTTCTTTCCCAGTATCCTTAGCTGACAGAATCATTTTACATGTACACCCTTAATACTTTAATATTTTATTGTCAGCATAAGTAAGGGTATTTGTTAACCAGTTCATGTATGGGTACATAGTTTGCTACTATAGTCTTTGTTTTTTTTTCCTTTTGTTTTATTTTATGTCCTATAAAGACCCAAAATTGTCAAAATGTTCCACAACACAAAAATGTCCGTTTTCTGGATTTATCATTTACAAAGTAGTGTTATCTGGAAGTGAAGATACTTGTTAAAACCTTTTGTTAGCCTTTTTGTTGCTAGCAGCTCTAAATACAAAATAAGTAACAGTGGGAAAGAGTACATATTTGTCTGGTTCCTTTGTTCAAACATAGCTTCTCAGAGAGGAACCCTTCCACATTTGTTCTTGCTTCTGGCGCTTCATATATCCTTATTAACACTATTATTCTGTCAGGGGAATGCAGATCTACCATTGCCGTTTTCATAAAATCCCAAGTGACTCTCTTGAATTGTTTCTCTGTATTAAGACCCACTAGCATTAGCCCATTTTTCTTGCACTCTGCTAACTTTGGAAACATCATTGCTATATTAATGTCAAATGTTTGCCTCCACTCTACAAAAGCCATAGTGCTGCATTTATCAGTTTTGGTAATGCATTTGTTGTTGTCGCGGTGGTGCAGCGGTAGCTTTGTTGCCTCACAGCAAGAGGTTCTCCCGTTCAATTCTCGGCTGGAGTGTGGGGGAGTGCCTTCTGTGTGGAGTCTGCATGTCCTCCCCGCGGTTGGGTGGCGTTCAAAAGACATGCGTAAATGAGTGTGCCTTGGACGTCGAGCTTGGCACCTCAGCTTTCGTGAAAATCTACTGCCAATCATTACAGACTGGAGTTCCGCTGTGGCGAACCCTAACTGGGAAAAGCCGAAAGACAAAACAACATTTGTTGTTGTCATAATTAGAGTAGACATAAATACTTCATAATTACATAGTTTAAGTAGGATTTGGTGCACATAAATCCAGATCTGAAGGATCTTTACTTTCTTTGTATAATGCAGACACCACAGTTTTCATCCAGTATGTTGGTACTTCCTCTATTTTTATAATGCTTTCGCCAAAGCCTTTCAGATAGTTTTCTTCAATTTGAATGTGAACCACCTGTTCAGCAGACTTCCCTGTTGATGGATTATACATCTCTGTTTTTATCTCTTTTCCTGTCTTAGCTTTTAATTGTTAAACATAATCTTCCTCTGCCTTTGACACAGTTAAGTCTTCCAGAAATGTTTTCATTTCTACCTTTTTTTTTTTGTTTCCCCATTCCTCAGATATTTACATATTTTCATAAAATTTCTAGAACATCCCCTGTAGATCTTTGGTTATTCTTCTTGTCATACGCTTCCTAAGTTTGGCTGCTTCTCTTTCTACTTTCTGTTGCCTAAGTTGTAGTGTTAAGATATTCAACAAACACACTGCCTTACTTGACATATGGGTAGTGGTGTCTTCCTACCTTCCCTCTGGCAGTATCCCACATCTTAGAACTCTGCCCACTGCCTGTCTTGGAGTGTGAAGGACTAATCACTTGGCAGGATCAGGGCAGCCCTTCAAACTCGGACAGGACCCTTTCAGTTTTCTAGTGCCACAGTCAGAGAAAGATCTCCTGGGGTACTCCTCCTCTGTCTGAATATCAGCTTCAGAGCTCAGATAAGAAATGCTTTTTGGTTTTTAATTCCTCCTTCAGCCTTTTTCTCTTAGTTCTTGTATAGTGTATTCTGCTGATTTACTTATTTTTCTTGTGGAAAAATTGTATGTACTGTTTTGGAGTGTTGTTTATCTTGATGTACAAGACTCCTACTGTTTATTTTAAGCTCTTTCTGAGTTTCTGTGGGATTTTTAACTTTAAAGTGTTTTATGGCCATTTCTGATTGTTTAATTGAGTTTCTTGGTGTTTTTTGGATTACTTGGTTTGTCTGGCGGTTTTCGGTGTCATTAATTGAGTTTCTGTACTAAGGCCATCTTATACAGTTATTTCTATCGCCTTGTTTTGCCAGAACTGCAAGTTATTCGCAGCTGTCATGTCTGTTGAATAAAAGCTCCTTTTGAAAGTTTTGATAGGAAATCTTGCCAGCTTTGCAGTTTTGTTTAGAGGTGGCTATGATTATTTGAGGTCATTGAGCATATTTACAGCATTTTAAACTATATAGATATATTTTTTTCATTTAAATTAAGATTTGGGTGCCATGTTTGTGAAACATTTTTGGCAGGATTATTTGTTACGTTTGTTTAATTCATTGCGTATGATTTTTTATTTATTATTTCATTTGACTGGGTAGATCTACAACATTTTAAACAATTTTCGTTTAAATCACAATTTTTATGTGATATTTCTGACAGGAATTTTACTTAATGTTATGCATAATTTCTTATCTACAGCTATTTTTGGGGGTTTCTGTTAGGCCGGAACTAGCCTTTATTCTTCATATTTGGGTCTATGTGATGTACTTGTGTTTTGTGCTGGGTTGCTGAAATTGTTGTCTTTATTTTACACATTGCAGTGTTCGGTATAGTTTCCCTTTAGAATTAGACCTTAGTTTGCTATTTAGAGAACACTCTGTGGGATTGTCAGTTTTGTTTTGGGCTGATTATGCAACCAGTATTTGGTATTGATCTGGTCAGGCTATGCTCCCTGCCTTGATGGGTTCAGGTATGGCCCCCACCACCATCTTCCCCTTGTGCACCTAAAAAGCGAAAGAATAAAAAAAAAAGTCTCAGCCTGTGACTTTTGACTCTGCAGTAGCCTAAGTTTCAGGGAGGCTGTCAGACCATTCACCTTCTGTTACCTCTGAGTGCCTAGTTTCATGGTATCACAGCTGTGTATGACATGAGGGTCAGACACATCCTCTGGAGCTGTACCAGTGCCTTTTTCAGTTGTGGGAGAAACAAGCCCTTTAGGTGCAGGGAAGCAGAATCTTTTGCCAGTATTGATACTTCACCCCCAGAGATTCTCCCACTAATGTAGTGTAGGCTAAAAAGAGCCAGAAGACCCTCCACTTGGTGGGGCAGCAGTCACTGACTGGTTTCCCAAATGTGATGGGGTCTATGGATAGATCCATGGTACAATGCAGTTGGTTGCGGTGTATACCTTTTTCAGTTGTGGGAGAAACAAGCCCTTTAGGTGCAGGGAAGCAGAATCTTTTGCCAGTATTGATACTTCACCCCCAGAGATTCTCCCACTAATGTAGTGTAGGCTAAAAAGAGCCAGAAGACCCTCCACTTGGTGGGGCAGCAGTCACTGACTGGTTTCCCAAATGTGATGGGGTCTATGGATAGATCCATGGTACAATGCAGTTGGTTGCGGTGTATACCTAGGTTATAATAACTTCAGCACTTCCATCCCTGTTCAGTCTAAGAATCCTCTTTTTGAAGGGAATCGTGTTTGAGGACTGTGTCTTTGTCTGATAAGTTGGTTTCTCTGACAGATACAGGGACCCAAACAGATGGTTTATTTCCCCCCCTTTGATCCTGGTATTGGGGTGGACTTCTGGAAATCTTGTAGTCCCCCTCTTCATTGAGGATTTGCATAAGAAAGAGTTTAAGAAATTTTGGGTATGCTCAGCCTCAACTGGCCTCAAGTCTTTTTCTGTGGACCCTTCGGTGTCCTCACTGACCTTTGTTGTTAAGAAGACCATATCTTCGTTGTACACAGTCCCTCAAGATCAACTAGGCAAGTGGCTCAAATCTTATAGAAAGAAGCTGGCTTAGTTTAGCACAGTAGCTTTTAAAGTGTTTAACTACCAGCGTTTTTTGTAGAAGTCTGTGTTGAGAAAAAGATAGCAATTTATATGAGTTTGCTGCATTGTTGCCTACAGATCAAGAGGTCAATGTTGAAGATACTGTTTCCGATGTTTCTCAGGTGTCAAAACATTCCTAAAATGTGCCTTGAAGTGATCTGATATTGTTTCTAGAAATGCAGTGTGATTAGTGGTGATTAGGAGGTTTGCTTGGTTATGCTCCCCTCTAGTCTGATTGTGTGTTTGGTAGAGCAACTAATCAGATCTTTAAACACTGGGATGACAGAGGTAAATTAACACAGGGAGTATTGAAAATTTTTGATATTCCCAAGATCTCCTTGTTTAAGCAAGATGATTTTAAGTGGCCTAATAAGCAGAAGACCCAGCCGAACAATAACCAAGGCCAGTAAAAGGAAACAAAGGACGACAACTCCGCTAAGCCTAACAAGAAGGCTTCCTTTTGTTGAAAGGGTATCCCCTTTCAACTTATGACTATGCCAAGGTGTGGCACAAGTCTTTATCAAGTTCCCTGTCAGGTACCTTGTCTCTCGAGTTAGCTCTCAACAAGGAAGCCTTGACCATCAGTGGCTTCCAACAAATGGATGTTGAACATTGTTGGCAGGAGTTTGATACAAATGGAAACAACTTCCTCCTCTAATCATAGTGGGTCCCCCCCATCTTATACAGCAGACTTTGTTATTACTTGCTTGTCTCCAGAAAATGTTGGCTTGAGGGGGTTGATGAACTGATTCCTTCTTCAGAAAGAATGAGAGATTTCTTTAGTATTTTCTTGGTAGCCCAAAAACAGCAGTTGTACAACCTGGTGTAGGACCTTTCTTTTTGAGCATGTTTGTCAAGATCCTCAAGTTCAGGAAGCTCACTTCTGTTTATGAGCCACTGCTTCACAGTGACTCTGGTCTTGATGGATGCCTTTCTTCATGTCTCCATTGCTCTTTTATTTCAAGTAGTATCTGAGATTTGTTGTGTTTCGTTCACATTATCAGTTTTCTGTATTGTCTTTGGGCTATCCACTGCAATGCAGTTGTTTTCCAAATGCCTTGCTGCAGTAGTGACCCACTGATGGATTCTGGGCATTCGCTTTTTTTCCATACTTGGACAGTTTGCTGTGCGGAATCGGCAGAGAAGGTCTTTTTTTTTCAAACATCTTTATTAAATTTTCACATATGACAAAGGCAGTCTTACATTTATATAAATGATAACATAGAAAATGATAAAACTTTAGTTGCAAACAGTTTACATTACAAACATCATTGAAACAACTGTAGTTGCAAACGTTGTACATCACTTATAAGCCAACCAGTCATTGTCAGTTAAGCATTATATGGCTCAGTCAAACCCTCCCTCTTAAACCTTATTCCTGCTCTGTATATATGGTTCCCACAATTCCCATTTTTCCCCATGTAGTTTGCTGCTTCCATTTTCTAAAGATCCCAATTCCAGTTGTTTTATCTCTGTTACTATATAAACTACTACTGATAAAGTTGGTCTAGACTTCGATTTCCATTTTCTAGTAATTGTTTTTTTGGCAGCCATCATAATTAGACTCAGCAAGATTTTACTATGTTTAGGCAATTCCGATTCTGTAGCACAACTCAAAAAAAAAATCATCTACCCAGTCAGTTCAATCTGCTCAGCCAGCATCTCCAACAGAGTGGCCTGCAGGGAAATCCCTAAAGTCTGCCAACTCATTACACTCCCAAAAAATATGTTCCCAGCTACCTTTTTTTTTTGCCCATCACATCTCCAATATTTGCTATCCATCTTAGAAACGATTCTTTGAAGTCTACATGGGATATAAAAATACCTGTGTAAACACTTCTAAGCAAAGATCCTAAATCATCTAGACTTTGTTGCATATTTGGGTGATACACATATATCCCCCATTGTCTCCTTTTGAATTGCGTGTCTAGTCTCTCTTCCCAGTCCTTCCTAAGCTACTCTGATTGATACAATTATCATGCAATATTTTATTTGCCTTACTAATTATTCCTTTTTTAATGACAGCTTCTGTTCTAGATTCTATTAAAAATTCTACCAGTGAAGGCAATCTCTAACCTGCAGTCCAAATAAATTCTTGGTCTCTTCCCATTCTATTACCTTTCCCTTTCCAGTTATTTTCTCCCAGTACCTTGTTTCCTTTGCCAGTTTTCTCCACTAAATTCCAGCCCCCTCTTGATTATGATTTGTATCCCTGACCACAATCATCCCCATCATCACAATCTCTTTTCTCCATTCTCGTGCTGGTTTGGTTCTTAGAATACTCCGTTTTTTATGAATATAATACTTTGTATGATTTTTGGTTGTTCACTTGAAGAGTCTTCATCCAAAATCTCTCCTTGTTTCTTGAGCTTTCCTCCCTGTCAGCATCATTCCTTTCCACTTTGAATTATAGATGTTATGTAGTCCAATCTCGCCTACATTCTTTTACCCGTGGGTTCGGAGCCGAATATCTGCTCCGACTCGGCCAAACTTTTCTAGCTCAAAGTCTTCTATTGGCTGGGCTAAGAAGGTAGCCCATGCTGCACTGCTCCATATCCCCAGATCTCATTTGCCGCTCGTGTAGCTCGGACGTGGTCTCGCTTTTGGCTATGGCGAAGTACCTTTTTTCTTCTTCTTGAGAGAATTTGTTGCAAACAAAAGCTATTTTAATAGCTATTTCTATTTGGTGTTTTTTGGGTATAATCTGTAGTGTGATAGTTTTTTGTGGTATCCCACTAGCTGTTCCAACGGGCTAGGCCCGTTTCAGTTAGAGGGCCTAGTCCGTCCCCTTACTTGTCCCTGTGTTTGTTTTTGCTTTCTAAAACCGTTTAAATTAGAGGTTTTAGTGTCTGTCTTCCTTGTTCTGTATGTGAATTTGGTCTAAAACCATTTTAGTTAGAGGTTTTTAGCCCTAGTCTTAGTGTGTGTCCCTTCTGAGGATTGTGTGTGCTGTTTGTGAAAAAAGTTGTTCCCGCGCTTATTGTGGTGTTTTGTGTGACTTTAGTTGTTTTTCCAGTCAGGCATGACTTGCTCGTTGTATTGGTATTTGTGATTAATTTTCAAGATGTCCAAAGATTCCAAGGAGCACAAACCTTTGGGTTTTAAAAAGTGCTCTAAGTGTGGTTACAAGATGTCCATCACCGATGGACATTCAGTATGCATTTGTCTGGGAGCAATCCACCTGCAGGAGTCCTGCAGCTTCTGCCATGCTTTCAGTCCCAGGGTGCTCCAGGAAAGAATTAATAAGTTAATTCTGAAGAGACTCTTGAAACCCTCGTTCAGAGAGGCCATGGATTCTGCTTGCAGTTCAAAATCAAAAAAGAAATCTCCGGCTCCTTCAGTCTCCTCGGAGCCACCGGAGAAAGTAATGAAACTAGCTTTGACCTCCTCGGCTCCACTGTCCTTTGGGCCGCAGGAAGTGTCGGTGTTGATGGAACCGGCATCTTCTCCAATTATATTGGAACCTCTTCGGAGCCAATTGCCCAGTATACTAGACCACTGTCACCTAAGAGGAGATCCCGATCTCCCTCCCTGTCCTCTAAATCCTCCAGGACTCTTTCAGATGTGGATGTTGATAGGGTGGTGCAGAGGCTCCTTCAGTCACCAGTTTTGGCTAAATTGTTCTCTGCTCCGTCCCAGTCGGCTCCGGAGCCCATTCCGATACCTTCTTCGATTATTCCTCCTCCAAGCGCATCTCTGTCTTCGGAATCAGAATGCTCCGCTCCATATGATGTTCCTAGGTCAGTTCAAATGGCCCCTCCGGGCTTATCGGTGCCGACATCAGCTCCGACCCCATCGGCGCCGTCCACGGGGGTTCGGGACTCTGCACTCTTCATTCGGGCCCGAGGGGGGACACCTTTCGGTTCCTAGTCTCTTGCTCAGTGCCTCGGCTCGGGGAGCCCCGACTCCTGTCGTGGTCTCAGAGGCTGGGCCGATCCTCAGACTCGGGGGGGGGGGGGGTTCAGCCTTTGAGGCCATGCGGAGTGCGCTGGCCAGATCTTCAGCCACATCATGCGGGTCGGTCATTTTGTCCCGTACCACTCCGGTGAGAGCCTCTGATCACCACCTATCTTAGACAGCGGAGCCCCAAGGCCTAGGGATACCCCCACGAGTGGTCCCCAAGTTTCTGAGGGCCCCTCAGAGTTTTTGCCTGAGGAACCCCCTAGAAAGAAAACGTGCAAGAGGAAGCACATAGACTCCCAGGAGTCTCTCACCTCAGATACTGACCTCGAGGAATCGGATGGGTCCCCCAAGTCATCCTCTGACAATGTTTCTTTCTCCGACATCCTGGAGATATTGAAACAAAGAAGTGACTGGCTGTCCAAAGTCCCCCGAGGAGGAGGCGGCGGTCTTCCTGAAGGCCTTTGGTGCTCAGCCCTCCGCCTCCTGGGTGTCCCCACCCTTTGACGAGATCCTGGATTTAATTAGTCGGAGGGTGTGGGAGGACCCTGATTCTGTGGAACCCGAACCCAGGAGACCCAATAAATTTCTGTCTGCTCCCCCGGGTAAGGAGGTTTTGTCCAAAGGAGTCCCTGTGGACACCATGGTGGTGGCAGCGGCAGCCACTCAGAAGGAATTAGCCGAGACTTCTTCCTCCGTCCATCCTCCTAACAAGGAGTCTGGGACCATGGACCGATACGGAAAGCGTACCCTCTCGTCAGCAACCTTTACCTTATGGTCGCTGAACTACCTGTCTCATTTTACTCTGTTCCAGAGAGATTTTCTCAAGGAGTTAGGAGATGCTCTTGCGTGTAACTTTCCTGAGGCGGTGGCCCAGACGGTTAATGCCCAGGTGTCTACCCGCAATTCCATCGTTAACTCCTCCATGCGGCTCATTTCATATGCAGCCAAGGGAGCGAGTAGGGCATTAAGCTCAGGAGTCGCTCTTAGGAGGCAAGCCTGGATGCGCTTTTGTTATTTCGCGGAGGCCTTCAAGTCTTTTTTCACTGATGCCCCCTTTGATGGTTCTTCTTTGTTCGGAACCAAGGTGAAAGATACCCTCACCAGGTGCGAGCAAGAGGGAAAGACTCTGTCTGCTGTAGGGGTCCGTTTTTCCCTTCCCTCTAGGCCTTACCCCAAGGCCCAGAGGGGTGGGAAGATGTGGTTCAAAAAATCACAGAGATTTTTTCACGGTGCACAAGGTGAGCCCCCCTCCAGAGGCAGAGGAGGGGGGGTTATTCAGGGAGACACCGCCCTAGAGGCAGAGGGGGCCGCCCGCAATTCCTTTCGCGGCTCTCCCTACCATCGTTCCTGATGGGATGCCCAACTGTGCGTTTCAGGAGTCAGTCGGGGATCGAATATTGTTATACCCGGAAGCCTGGCAAAGCATCTCCCAGGACCGATGGGTATTACGAATAATTTCCGGAGGTTATGTCATCCCCTTTTCATCAGATCCCCCTCCAGTCAGAAAAATCCCGGATGTTCCACCCAGTCAAAGGGATCACGCAGCTTCAGAGGTTTCAAAGCTGCTGGAAAAAGGAGTCGTCCAGCATGTCCCCTCAGACCAGATCGGATTAGGGACTTACTCAAGATTCTTTTTGGTGCCGAAAAGAACAGGGGACATAAGACCCATATTAGATCTCAGCCAACTGAACAACTATGTAAAAAATGTCCAAGTTCCGTATGGTCACACTACAGTCAATTCTCCCATTTTTGGGAAAAGAAGTATGGATGTGCTCCATCGACCTCAAGGATGCTTGCTACCATATCAAAATGGGCAGGGCATCCAGGAGTCACCTATGCTTCCAGCTCGGAGCCAGTCGTTTTCAGTTTCGAGACCTGCCCTTTGGTCTCACCACAGCCCCCAGGGTGTTCACCAAGTGTATGGCAATGGTGACAGCTCACTTGAGACATCAAAGATCCCAAGTGTTTCCGTATCTGGACGACTGGCTCTTCACCGCCCCCACCAGACATCTGCTAATCCAAACCAGGGACGCTACCATCACTCTCTGTCAACAGTTGGGCATAACACTGAACTGGGAAAAATCTGCCTTGTTGCCCTCAGAGCGTGTGATTTTTATAGGTGCAGAGCTAGACACCGTTCAAATGTGAGCCTTTATACCGCGGGAAGGAATCAGAGTCTTACAGCAACAGGTGCACGCCCTGTTACCCCTGAGGAAAGTGAAGGCAAGATGGGGTCTCCAACTCCTGGGGACTATGGCAGCAACAATTGTTAGTCCCTCTAGCGAGATTGGACATGAGGCTCCTTCAATGGCTCATCTTTGCTCAATGGTCTCTCCACAGGCTTCCACTTTCCCACCCTATTTTGATCACGGACAGATGCAAACAGGATCTCAGTTGGTGGATTTGCACCAACAATCTGGACAGGGGAAAACCCTTTGTTCCACCCCCCCCCCCGGTTGCCACAGTGACCATGGACGCCTTCCAGATGGGGGGGGGGCATTATCTCGGCAGGACAGTCCAGCGCACGTGGCAATATCACGAGATACATCTGCATATCAACGTCCTAGAGATGAGAGTGGTGCTACTTGAGTTGCAGGCACTTCAGGGCTTTCTACCTCTCGGGACTATTGCAATACACTCGGACAATATGTCATTGGTGTGGTATTTGAACAAGGAGGGAGGAACCAGATCATACCCCCTGTGCAGAGAGACCATGTGAGTGTGGCAGTGGCAGCATCTTCCCAACGGATTCTGGTAGCAACGCACATTCCAGGGAAGTCCAACGTGATAGCAGACAGGCTAAGCAGAGCTATTCTTATGCCTTACGAGTGGTCCCTGAATCATCTAGTTGCAGAATGAATCTTCAGCAGATGGGGTCAGCCTTGCTGCGACCTTTTTGCCAGCCCCCTCAATGCCAAATGCAGCAGCTACTTCACGCTGATCCCCCCACAGGGGGAGTCACCCAGGGACGTTCTAGTCCACGATTGGCCCTCCGGTCTGCTTTATGCTTTCCCTCCTTTTCCCTTGCTATCAAAAGTGATTCAGAAAGCACAATCCTTGGGAAGCAGAATGATTCTAATTGCTCCACACTGGCCTCGTCAAGTCTGGTTCCCCTTTCTCCATCCCTACATTGTGGACACACCTTGGACTCTGGACCCACAACCAGACTTACTAACACATGTCGGGACAGTTCCACCCCTCTCTGTGGACCCTCCAGTTGACAGCCTGGCTACTCCACTTCCATCGTTAGGCTTCATCACTTTTCACCTGAGGTAGTTCATAATTTATCTTCCTCTCATAAGCCCTCTACTAGGAAGATTTATTCCAGCAAATGGAAGAGGTTTTCTATTTGGGCTCATACCCAAGGAATTGACTCTTACACAACTCCAGTTGCTTCCGTCTTGGAGTTTTTGTCTATGCTTTTCCAGCAGGGCTCAGCGTCCGCTACCATTAAAGTTCAATTGGCAGCAATTTCTAATTTTCATGTTGCTAATGAGCCTAGTCTGATGGGTCACAGACTCTGTAAGGCGTTCCTGAAGGGCACTGTGTTACTCCGTCCTCCTGTCTCAGAACCGGTCATACCCTGGGATCTAAATTTTGTTCTGCAGCCCTTACTTCACCACCCTTTCAGCCTGCAGCTACCTGTGACTTAAAATTCTTGACCTGGAAAATTGCCTTTTTAATAGCCATCACATCGGCCAGATGCGATTCAGAAATTCAAGCTCTTTCTATCAAACCTCCATGCTTGATCTTTCATAAGGACAGGGTTTCTCTTAGACCAAACCCTTCTTTTCTTCCTAAAGCGGCATCCATATCTAATATTAATCAATCTATTTTGCCAGTGTTTTTTCCCCATTTTTCAAACAAGGCAGAATTTAAATTTCATCAATTGGATGTACACAGACAGTTATGTTTCTGTCTGCACAGAACTAAAGATCTCCGAAAATCTGATCAGCTGTTTGTCTCCTTTTCGGAAAACAGAATTGGGTCCCCTGTCTCCAAAATCACCCTATCCAGATGGATATCAAATTGCATCTCTTTCACTTATTCCTCAGGGGGGTAAAGACTTACCGTTTCCAGTCAAGGCCCATTCTACTCTGGCTGTATCTACATCTACAGCCTATCAGGCCAGATTGTCTACGGATGATATTTGTGCTGCAGCTACCTGGGCATCTCCTCACACCTTTGTTACTCATTACAAGCTGGACGTGGTATCTAGGGGCAGGTCTTCCTTTGGTTCCACAGTACTCAGGAGTATCTTCCTCTGAGCCTCCCAGGATGTAGGTGCTGGGGACGCTGTCCCATGGGTAAGAATGTAGGCAAGATTGGACTACATAACATCAAGAAGTTATGTACTCAACATAACGTTCGATGTATGTAGTCCATCTCTCCTCACATTCTTACTTACCCTCCCACCTTTCCCCTTCCTGGAGGATCTGGACGTTAGGTCTGGTTTTTAGAGCTCCCTTCACCTTTAGTTTATTCCTCTTTACTTGGATGTTGTTATGCATGGGGTATGAGTGTGGTGTTCGCAGCAAACTAGATTTGGGGATATGGAGCAGTGCAGCATGGGATACCTTCTTAGCCCAGCCAATAGAAGACTTCGAGCTAGAAAAATTTGGCCGAGTCAGAGCCGATATTGCTCGAACCTGGTAAGAATGTGAGGCGAGATGGACTACATACTTCGAACATTATGGTGAGTACAGAACTTCTTGTTTTCTGCTTGTGCTATATATATAAGAGCCTTAACTGTGTTGCTGTAAAATACTCCCTCAAATTAGGTAATCCTTGTTCTATTGGTAGAATTAGCTTATCCCACTTGACCCTTGCTGTCTTCCCATCCCAGATAAAATCTTTCAACTCTATTTTTTAATTACTATCCACAACTTCTCTGGTTGATAAAAGTATGCCTGACCTGTGTATAAGACTAAAGGGACTAAAACATTTTAACGGCTTGTATCTTAGTATCCATATAACAAAACTTCAGTTTTTCAATTTTTGTATTATCTTATATTTAGTTTTTTCCCACATGTTAGCTGCCACCACAGTCTCATTTCTATTCCATGCTCCTAAATACTTAATTTTATCATGTCCCCTTGGTAGAGAAGGTCTTATCCTGACACTTCCATCTAAAGTTCAATTTAAACCTCCTAAAGTCATGTTTAACACCCTCGCAAAGACTCGTCTTTCTGGGGTGCTTAATTGAATTCAACAAGAGTCTGGCTTTTCTGTCTGAAGAAAAGGTCTTGATGTTAAGTTGTCAATCTCGCCTTCATTCTTGCTTGATGGGTTCGGAGCCGATCCCTCGGCTCCGACTCGGCACTTGCTAAGCTCGAGAGTCACTTTTACCAGCTCGAGGCAGCCCCATATCCCATGATGCAAGGCGGTAAGTACCCAGATCTCGTTTGCCGCTTCGCTTATGAGGTCCTCCTTTTACCAGCTCCTGGTAAGTGATTCACTTTATTAATATTAAAGCCCCTTTTTGTTAAAAAACTCTTTATTATTAGTTATAAGTTAATTATTTAGATTTCCTGACAGAAAATCCCTGTCTCCTTTAATATTTTTTAGTCAAACTTTACCCATCCCATCCCCTCCCTGTTAGGGTGTATATGTGTTTATTTTTAGGAATACCTTTTGGTATTTTCTTTAATTTAAGTTTTTTGACTGGTGTGTGTGTGTGTTTTAAGCACCATGTCAAAGGAGAGGGTCTCAGGTTTTAAGAAGTGTGACTCGTGCTGTCAGAAGATGTCTCTGACAGACGGTCACACTTCTTGCCTGTATTGCCTGGGGCCTCTTCACCTGCAGGACTCCTGTGCTATTTGTCATTCCTTCAGCCAGAGAGTCCTGCAGGAAAGACGCAACAAACTGATTCTTAGGGGCCTTCTTAAGCCGGAGGGCTCTCCGGCTAAGTCGGCTCCGTCAAAATCAGTTAAATCTTCCAAGGCCCAGGCTTCTGTGTCTAAGCCTGCGGCCTCGGCTCCGACTTCGTTCGAGTCGAGATCGCTCGGCTGGAGCCGATTCTGGCTTAACAGCCTTCGGCACCGATGGCTATCGGTGCCGATCTGCATCGACCACTTGTGTCGGCTCCGATCGGTTCCGACACCCATGTGGCTGGCATCGGTGTCGGCTCCGATCGGCTCCGACACCGTTACTTTGGTGGCTGTATCGGCTCCGGCTGGAGCCGATACATCGAGGCTTCCTGTCGGCTCTGAGAAGTCGGCTCCGACAGGATCTATAGTATCGGTTCCGATGGCTCATTCCAGGAAGAGGTCGAGGTCTCCTTCCTTGGAGCCGATACTTTCGGCTCCGGCTTCACCTCTTCTTTCGGAACGGAGCCATCGGAGCCGATCTTCAAGGTCATCCAGACTGTCAGATCATGACCTAGAGAGAGTGGTCAGTAGATTACTTAAGTCACAGGTACTGGCCCAAATGTTACATAGTCCGTCTCAACAGACGACTGTTGGTCCACACCCCGTTACAGTTCCTCCTTCAACTCTACCCTAGAGCTTGGAGTTGGAGTCTTCGGGAATGGTTACTGCTACGGCTGGAGGATGGATACCCCTTCTGTTCCTTCAGCCTCTACTCTTATCTCCTCTTGAGACCTTCCTTAGAGGGATTCGGTGGTCGGGCTTCCATGGTCTCCTCCGAGGGGGTGAGTGGCATCGGACCCTTGTCCGAACCCGCTCTTCCCCTTGGAGCCTCGGCCTTGGTGAGCTCGGCTCCGACATCTGCCTCGGAGACTTCCCTTCGGTGGTCCCTGGGTTCCTAGCTCTTGGAGCGGGTTCTCTCGGACCTGCCTGGGAGGGGAGCATTCGAGGTGATGAAGAGTGTACTGGCCACTGGTATCAGTCAGCAGTCTGTTCCCGTAGCTCCTCCCTCTATAGTACCTGTTGACATCTCTGCCACTTCTCTTGCTACAGGACCCAGAGATCCTCCGCCTCAGGTTTCCCCATTGGGAATTTCCCCCTCTTCCGAGGATTCTCCTGATGTTTCGGGAGATCCTCCTAGGAAGAGGACTTGTAAGAGGAAGCATGTAGACTCCCCGAGTCTGTCACCGGATACTGACTTTGATGAGTCAGAGGGATCCCTAGATCCCCTCTGAGGATGTCTCCTTCTCAGACATCCTAGAACTCCTGAAACAGAGGGAAACTGGCCCACCAACAATCCCTCTGAGGATGAGTCAGTATACCTAGAGGCGTTTGGATCTCGGCCCTCCACCTCCTGGGTGTCTCCGCCTTCGACCCCCTTATGCAGGTTATTGCAAAGGCGTGGGCAGCTCCTGACTCTGTAGAGCCAGTCCCTAGGAGGCCTTCAAAATTTATCACTGCCCGTGTGACAAGCAATTCCTCACTAAGGGTGTCCCCGCTGATGCCATGGTGGTGGCTGCGGCCACCAAAAAGGAACTTGCAGATCCTTCCGTGCCCGTCCATCCTCCTAATAAGGACTCTAGGACCATGGATAGGTACGGTAAGCGGATGTTTTCCTCAGCGACCTTTGCTATGCGTTCGCTGAATTACCTTTGTCACTTCACCAGACTCCAGAGGGATATCCTTAAGGAGCTGGGTGAGGTAGTTCAGGATCCTACAGCTGCAGGGGCTCAAGAAAAAATTGCTTCGCAGCTAGGAACCCTCAATTCCGTTGCAAACTCCTCCATGCGGCTAATATCTTATGCTGCGGATGGAGCGAGTAGAGCCGCAGGTACAGGTGTGGCTCTTAGACGCCAAGCCTGGATGCGGCTATGTGATTTTGCGGATCCCTTTAAGGCGTCCTTCACAAATTCTCCCTTTGATGGGTCAGCTTTGTTTGGCCCTCAGGTGAAGGAAACCTTTACCAGGTGCGATCAGGATGGCAAGACTCTTTCTGCTGTTGGAGTCCGTTTTTCCACCCCTTCTAGACCTTATCCCAAAGGACAGAAAGGTGGGAAAATGTGGTTCCGTAAATCCCAAGGAGTCACGCCGGATTCACGTGGTCAGTTTACCCCTAGAGGCAGAGGGGGTAACAACAACAGACGCCGCTCTAGAGGCAGAGGGGGTCCGAAAAACCAGGGAAACAGGGAGCCTCTCTCTGACAAGCCCTTTCAGCATCCCTGAGGTGTTGCCTGGCTGTCCCTCCTTGGAGGCAGTCGGGGGAAGATTATCACTGTACCCAGAAGCCTGGCATTCCCTCACTCAAGACAGATGGGTACAGTCGATCATATCCAAGGGTTACATAATTCCTTTCGAGGAAAGTCCCTTCCCTCAAGTTCCCTTCCAGATGTACCACCGGTCTAAGGGAAATTGCAGAGTTAGAAGTCTCAAAACTACTGCAAAAAGAGCCATTCAGCCAGTTACAATAGACCATTCAGAGCCGGAATCTACTCAAGGTTCTTTTGGTCCCCAAAAGACGGGAGACTGGAGACCAATATTGGATCTCAGCAGACTCAACAAGTCTGTCAGGAAGACAAGATTCCGAATGGTCACTCTTCAATCAATTCTGCCCTTCTTACAGAAGGACAACTGGATGTGCTCAATAGTTCTTCAGGATGCGTACTATCACATCAAAATTCACAGACGCTCCAGGAGATTTCTCCGCTTTCGGCTGGGGTCCAGTCATTTCCAGTTCAGAGCCCTGCCCTTTGGTCTCACTACAGCCCCCAGAGTGTTCACCAAATGCATGGCAGTGGTCACGGCTCACCTGAGACGTCAAGGATTCCAGGTGTTTCCGTATCTCGACGACTGGCTCCTGTCAGCCACCACCAGGCATCAGCTTATACAAGCCAGGATTACACAATAAACCTTTGTTCTCATTTGGGCATCTCAATCAACTTCGAAAAGTCATCCTTATCGCCCTGCCAGTCTATTACCTTCATAGGCGCAAACTTAAACACTGTTCGGATGTCAGCTACCCTTACAGATCAAAGAGTTTCAGACATTCAGAGTCATGTCAGGATCATTCTGGCCAGCAAGAAAGTACAGGCCAGAATGGTTCTAAAGGTATTAGGTCTCATGGCTGCGGCCATTACTCTTCTTCCTGGCTCGATTCTACATGCGCCTTCTTCAGTGGATGCTGTTCACACAATGGTCATACCAGCAACTTCCAATGCGTCACCAGATTCTGGTGACACAGACATGCAAAGAGCATCTTGCTTGGTGGATCACATCGCCTCAGGTTCACCAAGGCAGGTACTTTGTACCCCATCCCGATAGCCACTGTCACCACGGATGCCTCCCTGATCGGGTGGGGGTCATTATCAGGGCAGGATGGTTCATGGGACGTGGCAGCCGTTCGAGTACCATCTGCACATAAATGTCCTGGAGATGAGAGCAGTGCTTTTAACGTTGCAAGCCCTCAACGACTTTCTTCCCGTAGGGACAATTGCAGTCCACACAGACAACATGTCTGTAGTTTGGTATATCAACAAACAGGGCGGAACCAAGTCCTACCCTTGTGTCGAAGCGCTCAGACTATGGCAATGGGCGATCTCCTCTCATCGGTTTCTGGTAGCAACGCATATCCCTGGGAAAACCAACATTGTAGCGGACAGATTGAGCAGAGCTATTCTCATGCCTCACGAGTGGTCTCTCAAGCAATCTATAGCGGAAGAGATTTTTCTGGAATGGGGTCGTCCATGTTGCGATCTTTTGCTACTCCCCAAAACAGCAAATGTCCAGACTTCTTCAGCCTCTTCCCTCTATCAGGCCATCCCCAGAGACGCTCTGACCCAGGATTGGCCCCAGGGACTTCTTTATGCCTTCCCTCCATTTCCTCTGATCCCTCAGGTGATCCAGAAAGCTACCGTTTGAGAGCCAAATTGATTCTCATTGCCCCTTACTGGCCTCGACAAGTTTGGTTCCGTTCCTCCATCATCACCTTTTGGTGCAGCCGTGGCATCTGGACCCAGTGCCAGATCTTCTGATTCACCAATCGGGTCAGCTGCACCGGTCAATCCCTTCTCTCAACCTCACAGCATGGTTGCTCCACTTCCTTCCTTAGCCAGGCTTCCTTTGATCTCTAACCCAGTTAGAGACATCATAGTAACCGCTAAAATCCTCTACCAGGAGGATTTATACAAGCAAATGGAAACGTTTCTCTTATTGGGCTAAGGCCCAGAATATTGATCCTTTTACTGCCCCTGTTCAGGCAGTCCTGGACTTCTTAGCGGAGATTTTTCATGCAGGCTCCTCTTCTTCCACAGTCAGAGTTCAATTGGCTGCTATTTCCAATTTTCATGTCGGGATAGCAGATCATAATATTATGTCCCATAGGCTCTGCAGGGCCTTCTTGAAAGGAATTTTCCTGCTAAAGCCTCCAATCAGGAATCCTCCTCCTCAGTGGGATCTAAATTTAGTGCTGACATCCTTGATTCTTCCCCTTCGAGCCAGCTGTTTCTTGTTCCCTGAAATATCTTTCTTGGAAAACTTTATTCCTAGTGGCTATTACATCTGCCAGGAGGGTGTCTGAACTTCATGCTCTTTCGGTTCGACCCCCCTATTTGGTTTTTCATAAAGACAGAGTATCTTTGAGAACTAATCCAACCTTTTTACCTAAGGTCGCTTCAAAGAACAATTTGAATCAATCCATTGATCTCCCTGTATTTTTCCATAACTATTCAGATAGAGCTGAACAAAAGCTACATTATCTTGATGTCCACCATCAACTTAGGTATTATTTGGACAGAACAAAAAAATTTAGAAAATCTGATCAACTTTTTGTTTCCTATGCGGATAATAAAAAAGGCCTTCCTGTTTCTAAAGTGACCTTGTCCAGATGGCTTTCTTCGGTCATCTCTGAAATTTATACGCTCAGGGGAAAACAGCTGTGCTCAAAACCTAAAGCACATTCAACTAGGAGCTTAGCTACTTCTACAGCTTTTCAAGCTAGACTTCCTTTGGACACTATTTGTGCAGCGGCCACTTGGGCCACTCCTCACACTTTTGTTTCCCATTACAAATTGGACTTGGCCTCCAGGGACAGAGCCAGTTTTGGCTCTACAGTCCTCAAGAGTTTGTTCCATTGAGCCACCCAGGATAGAGGTGCTAGGACGCGGTCCCATCAAGCAAGAATGAAGGCGAGATTGACAACTTAACATTAAGAAGTTATGTACCTACCATAACGTTCCATGTTAGTTGTCTTCTCGCCTTCTTTCTTGCGACCCTCCCTCCTTCCCCCTGGCCTGGACAGACCTTGTTATAAGAAACTGTTATGCTGAAGACCATTCAGACCTGGTCCTTCTTCCATCTGTAAATTTTCTTTCTTCCTTTGGGAAGTATTTTATGCTTGGTGCTATTGCCCTTTGTCAGCAAACGAGATCTGGGTACTTACCGCCTTGCATCATGGGATATGGGGCTGCCTCGAGCTGGTAAAAGTGACTCTCGAGCTTAGCAAGTGCCGAGTCGGAGCCGAGGGATCGGCTCCGAACCCATCAAGCAAGAAAGAAGGCGAGAGAAGACAACTAACATGGAACGTTATGGTAGGTACATAACTTCTTATTATACTAGATGGTGTTTCCAGCAATCTGCCAGGGGAATGTTGCATATGTGAGAAAATTCCTAGAAATCTTTGGAGTGATGACATCCGTGATTCTCTGTTTACCACTGCTCTGTCTTCACATGATAAAAATTCAATGGTAGATCTGAAATTGTTGGATGGAGCACCTTCTTTCCATGGCTTCCCTATTACCAGTGCCTCCCTTCATCAGATGAGAATTGCAGTGATGTATAAATCTGTTTATCAGTCTAGGCACCACCATCCCCACACTAGTACATTCTATCCAGACAGATTCATCCAACTTCACATAGGAAGCTGTGTCAATAGGGATGCAAGTGCTGGCCATATTGGGACCCAAGAGCACACTGAAGCACATTAGTCTTCATGTGATGTTGGCAGTATTTCATACCTTGAAATTCATTCACCACCTTTGGACTGTGGGTCTCGTCTGGTGGCTATGGATATAACCACAGTGATGTGGTATCTCAACAAACTGGAGGATGAGTGCTTACCGTCTGTTTTGATTGGCAGTGATAGTCTGAGAGTGGGACTTCTTAGTGTGCTCTGTAACTTCAGACATGATACATCCCTTCAGAACAGAACGTTGTGGCAGACAGACTGAGCAGATCCTGAGCAGACAGACAGGAGTGATAGCTGAAGACTGTGTTCCAGGATGTAGACCAAATGTGAGGAATGCCTATAATAGATCTGTTCCACCTCCTTTCAAAGCAAACAGCTGGAGAAATTCTGTTCCAGACATTCCTTCAGCCATGCTTAGAGGACAGACGCATTCTTGATGCGCTTCGTGTTTCACTGTTACAGTCATTACATTTGGGTTATCTGCTTGCAGGTAGCCCTCAGTCATCCTGATTAACAAAGTCATGGGTCCTGCGTCGGTTGCTGTCCCTTCTTCCATGACGTCGGGTCGTCAGGGGTATAAAATATGCAGCCGACGCCATTACATCAGTTTTTCTTGCCCAAGATGTCAGGTGCCCCCCTAATGGGAAGCAATTAAATATAAAAGTACAATGATATACCTCCAACAAAAAAGCAAATACACCAAAAAGGCTTTTAAGCATAGTAAAGGAAAGTAGAGGTATAGCCCAAAGAAGTTAGGGGGATGGAGGGAGGAAAACCAGGGCAGCAACAGTGAATACACTCGAACATCTACATTTATGGTAAGTGTACACAACTGTACTATGTTCTTCATGTTTCACTGTTGCAGTCATTACATTTGGGTAGATTCCCAAAGCTATGGTTGGGAGGAGGAGGAATTAGGACCAGCTATAAGGCCCTGCAAGACTGCAGTGGCAAAGCCAGCTCTGGATTTAGAGAAAATTGGCAAATGATAATGCTTGGTCAGTGTATGCACAGAACTCCAGGTAGCAGCTTTTGGGACATTTGTTGCTATTAGGAGGGTAAAACTTCAATATTTGAAGATGTACATAGTTTTGTGCGTTAGTATTAAATTAATAGGTTTTGTGGGGGGGGGTATGTTTTGAGGCTTTCAGTAAAACAAAGTTGTGTAAGATGTGACATAGGCTCTAATGGAATTGACAGACAACTGTATAAAAGTTCAACCGGCCAGTGTATGCATCTAGCACAGAAGCTGGAACTGGACATATAACAAAAAGGTGTTCTCCATAAAAGGTGGGAATAATAGCTTTAATACAGTGATGCTTTCTGTAATGTCTTTAAATATCAATCGTCTTACAGATAAATACAGAAAGAATGGTGAACTATATTAAAAATGTAGAGTGAAAAAATCTGTGTTACATGAGGCTGGGATTGTCCTAGCTGATGACTTAAGTATGAGAGAAGTATAGGCATAGACTTCCTTTCTTGTATCAGTATGAATGGGATGGTGTTATCAGTGGCGGACAGTGCCAGCTAATGGCTGATGAAAAATTGGGAGCCAAATACTGACTTTGTTGCTAGGAGAAGCTCAGAATTTCTGATATGTTGCAAGAGTCTTCTGAAGGTCAGGGGTCAGGTTAAGTATGTTACTACTATGGGTCTGTATTACATAATCAAAACGTAATTTAATCAAACGGCACTTGCATCAAAAATGCAATTTAGAATTCGCTCTTTTGGGAGGGCTGTGCCCCCCACCACACACACACACACACACACACCCTGGTGATTATATATACCAAATCTGAGATTGCACTACAGTAAGGAAAGGGCAATTTTTCCAGTCTTCACTGAATCGCGATCTTATTATAAACAGCTCGATGAACAGCATTTCAGTGTAGAATCTCATTCAATTAAATTACTTTTCGATAATGTAGTATAGGCCCACAATTATTTGTCTTTGAGAATTTTTTTTCTTCATCTGTTACTTTTGTTTCAGTAGCATTTCCCCCAATGTGTTTAATTGTTGCATTTAGTTACTTTGCTCACATACTTCAGCTTTCTGAATTGACTTTTTCAGTTTTCTTAGTCAGTTGCATTGTATTCTTTCCACTATATTTGCCATACCAGTCATAACATGTTTCTGCTTGCACTTATGTATGCTGTTTTATGTCATTTGTAGTTCTCCTTTTGTCTGTTTTGCAGCACTATTTTGAAAAGCTAGAGAAGAACTCATCCTCACCAAATGCCAGTGGAGATGGTGGCCCCAAGAAAGAACACACTAAACTAATAACTCCTCAAGTGGCAAGACAGGATCACACATACACACCTGGTAATGTCAGCATTTCTTTTTACATATGAGCATTAGGGGACAGGAGGCCATTGGCATGAAAAGTGAGTTTGAGAATGTGTAGTTCAGATATTCAATGTAGGGATTACTGCTTTGGTATGATTTTTCATCACTGGGAATTACCTGGAAGTGATTTTTTGCTTTGCAATCTGACTTCAGGAGCACCATAAATGTCACTGAGTGGAGCTTGAGCTCCCAGTTTAGTGCAGGATAACAGTTGATGCTTGGTTGAAAGGAAGAATAGTTGGATTAATTTTTATTTGTTTTGCCTGAAAATGCAGTTTATCCTTGTTTTTGTCAGTCTCTTTTTGGCAACTTTCAGGGAATAATTACTCAGTTTTGTGAGTCTTTTTTCAAATACCTAATTTCTCAGCTAGGTTTATGGATAGTTTTAATATTGCTTGAATTTGTTTTTGTGTGGATTACCCTTTCCCAAGGTCAGTAATATCTTCACAATTTCTGCAGAAGAGCACTTCCACTAAAATTATACCATTTACACCTTTTTCCTCTTTTGTTTACTGAAAAACAACCAGGTCTCCAACTGTGAGCAATGTGCAGCATTTCATAAAAAGATGCTGCTTTGGTAGGACCTAGTTTTGAAGGCTTTCATCAGCACAAAAAATGTAATTGTGTTGGGGCAATAAATGTTTGCTGCTTGGAGGAGGGGAATGGCATTTCACTGCTAGCCTAAAGACAGTCTACTAGAAAGGAGAGGAGACTCAGAAAAATGGACAAGTATTTAAAAAAATTGGTGGTTAAGGGGCCAGCAGAAGCAAGTTACTGTAGCGACCTTGCCAGCAGTGGATTAGTTGAACAATCTTCATTTGACCCAAGTCCCACATCCATCTTTTATTACATCGTTGTCCTTCCTGACTGTTGAAGGCAGATAATAGCAGTTGATGTCTTATAGCTGGCTTGGGACTGTCAATGAAATAATCTACATCTTCAAACTGGTGCTGGCTTCCATGTGCTCACAGTTGTTTTTTTCTTCAAAACTTTAGCAAAATGTCTGCAATGTCATCATAGGAGGTACCCTTCATTAGATCGCTATTGCAGTGACCAATCCTGCCAGTGATATTTGATGTCCAGCCAGTTTACAAAGCTTCAGAATTCTTCCTTGTCCTTCTTCAGCATGAGAATACACACCAGTATTAGAGGGGCTTATGGGCTTGCCAAAAATCATAACATGTTTACATTGTGTACACTTAAGCAGAGTCTCATTAGTTCATTGGTGTTAGTATTGGCATTTGGCTTCACCTACAAGTTCAAGCAGGTAAGTATCCTTGTTGGGGGGAGCCCTCTTTTTCCTTTTTAGAAAAACATTGTAAGAATTACTTACGTCTTTCATGAAGGGCAAATGTTCTTGTGGTAGGCAAATTCCTTATAAGGACAATCATACCATCTGTGTTTTTTGCTTAAGTGAAAACCATGACATTAATTCTTTCCAAATTTGTCTTTTCTTTATAATTGACACTCTGAGAAATAGTTAAAAACACATTATTTTGGTTTTAACACCTTTATTGAATTATTGCACAAATTATGGGCAGTCATGCATTGTCTGTTCTATGATCAAAGTGAACTTGTCTCCATCCATCTGCTTTTCACTGTACTTGTATTGAGCATAAAGTATGTCTGAGAACTGCTTCTGTGAACGCTAGCATAGCAACATTACCAAAGGAACTTCTACAGCTGAATTGCACCTTCAGTTGCTTAAATACTTTAGTACCTTCAGTTAAATTCAGTGAAAGGCAGTTTCCAAGAATCAAACTAAACTTAATTGTTTTCCGTCACTTTTGCATTGGTGTGCCTGCATCAGTGTTTTCTGTACTGTAGTGTTAAAACTGCTGGAGGTACACCCCCACCCACAGGCCTTGTACTGCTAAGGGTGAAGCTAAAGTAACACTTTTTTTTTTACCCTAGCAGTGTAAAATTTCCTTTGAAAGGCAGTAAAAGCCCTTAACAGTAAAATAAATGTCACCCACAACAGGAATTTAGAGTTCAAAGACCTTATCTTTGTATCCATAAACATTCTACCTCACTGATTGTATTGTATTTGATGGTTAACCTTCTTTGGGGTCTGGGGTAACTGCAGTCCCTTGAAGTACCTGATTCGTCCCGTCCCCCCATCTCACTTCATCTTAGTTGTTCTCCAACTACGTTTGCCTTTGTGGCTCCAAATTCAGAATCACTTCTCTTTTCCATGACCCAAGTGAACTCCTCTCCATCCAGCTGCTTCAATCTACTGTGAGGCACATTGGATTCATGAATTTTTTTAATAGAAATGGTCTATTGTAAATGTTGATTGCTGTACTAATACATTAGCTACCAATATTCTTACCTTCACAGACTAAGTCCTTCCCAACTTATAGTTTTCATAAGTGCATAAATCAAGTTTGGGCCTTGTTCCATTCTGCTGTCGCTCCACCTTGGCTTCACTTCACAACCCTACCCTACCCCTAGTTCCCATCCACCCCCAATACAGCTGCATTTATACTATCCAGGCACACCCAGTCAGTAGTACTGAATCCTTCCCATCCAACATAAACACATAGCCCTTTATATTTCATCATCAGTTAGCTCTCTCTTACTAATCACTCCTAGCTGTAGCTCAGCCTTTTATCACTACTTCCTTGTTACTTCCAGTGTATCTTTAACCACTGACTGTTTTTCACACCTCTTACATACTTACTATCTATTCCATCATCAGACATATATTACTTGGACAAGCCACAATTTCTGTCCCAAAAATTAGGTAACAAGAACAGTATGAATTGCTTAACTATAGACTTGAGTCTACTACTGCTATGCCTTAGCCACCTCACCTGTTAACAAAGGTACCAGATTCACACAATCACCTCCCCAAGTATGTACCTACCAGATAAAACTACCCTACTTAAAGTTAATATCATAATAACAGCCAACATCTATCAGGACACGCTACATCTCTGGTTCAAACTTAAACAACTCAATATACCCTCATGTAAACTTAAAATGTCATCCCTTGCTAGAACAACACTAAAAAAAAGTCTAAAAAGACTCATCCAGCGCACATCAATCCTAACCAGTGGTAATATTCAGTCTAATCCAGGCCCAACAGAACTCATTTCAAAAGAAAACAGTCAATAGTACTGAAAAAAGTCAAACAGCACCTTATCCATGTAACAGTAGTCAGCTAGTTTGCATTGCTCTAAATGCTAGAAGTATTTGTAATACAAATCACAAAACTCCTGCTAAGCTGTTCAAAAACCTAGTATCCTAGCCATAACAGAAACATTGCTTCAACCAAATATTAGCAACACCGAAAGATTACCACCATACTGTGACATAATTAGGAATGACCAAACTATAGGGAAAGGCGGTGATGTAACAATAATGTATACCCAAACTGTCTCAGCCTTATCCCCTGTAACACCCCCATACCACAATTCAGTAACACATAGCTTATTACTTTCCTCAAACTAAAACACAAATCTGTATCATTATCTTATTTATTCCCACAGGCAATGTTATCACCATAATAGAAGACATTCTACACTGGACCTCAGCTTCCATCCCTCATGAAATAGTCATACTAGGAGATGTTAATATTAATTGGCTTGACCTTATATCTAGCATAAATCTTTTTGGATACAAACAGTTGATACAAACTCCAACATACTTTAGCAAAACTCAAATTCCATACTAGATTGGATCTTGGTATCTGATCCCAATAAATTTACCTCATTATATCCCCTTATTCACAATCTCTGTCTTTATCCAGTTGTCACCCACAAAATCCTAAAAAACGGCAAACTGTAAAATCTATTCATAATACAATTTTTTAATCTTCACACATTCAACAAAATCCTGTCCCTCAGTAAACTGGATTACACTAAGAAATATCACACTAGATGCTGTGGAGAAATTTAATTCAATATTTCTTAACACCTTAAATGAAACAGTACCTTCCAAAAGTAAAAGAATAAAAACAAGAGATGCACCTTGATTAACACTACAAGGAGACTAATGAAAACTAGAGACAAAGCCTAGAAAAACTGGCAGACAGACAAAACCTCCAACAATATAGAAGTCTTTGTAACCAGGCCAAAAGACAAATGATCTCTGACAAAAAAATACTATAGCGAACCCTAAATAAATCACAAACCAACCCCAAGAAATTCTATTCAGCCAACAAGAAAGTACTGCAACATGGGCATAAGTATAATCCATGTCTAAATAGTACACCTCTAGACACTGCTGCCTAACTTTTAAACCTAATATGTAGACAGCGTAGCATCTATTACAAAAGACTTCGGTCATAGTACTGCAGATTACAAACAACTATTATCTCCTCATTTACACTTCAGCCAGTATCTACAGCATATATAAAAAACTTAAGTAAACTAAAAATCTGCTGTGCCTCTGCAGATAATTTACGCAGTGAATTCCTTAAAATAATAGCAAGTATCATATATTACCCCATATCCATACTCGTAAATAGATCCATACAGGAAAAGTATGTCCACAAAATATGGGAAAAAAATCACATATTCTCTTCCATAAAAACAGTACTCCAGACATCAGTAATTTTAGACCAATAGCTAGCCTATCTCCCCTCTTTAAAATATTAGAATAATGTTTCCAGAAACAACTCATTCAACATCTCAACCAATAAAAACTTTTAACATAAACCCAGCTTGGTTTTGATGCTCCCATAGGGCATATACAGCTCTTATAGCATTCACAAATAGTTAACAAAGCCAGAGGTCATGGTCAACTTGTTTTTACCATATTCCTTGACCCATCAAAGACCTTTGATACAGTCAGCCATACTAAACTACTAGAGCAGATGTCAACCTTAGGCTAACACCAAACATACTCTAAAGTGGCTCAGCAGTTATCTCACTGATGGATGCCATTCAGTAACATGGCAGTCTGTGTTCTCCTCTTTTCTTCCTGCCAACACTAGCGTCCCACAAGGATCAGTCCTTGGTCCTCTCCTCTTTAATATCCTTACAAATTCTCTTCAAACTTGCACATGCTTCTCTCATGCAGTACACTGATGATGCAACACTTAAATGTAATTATAACAACTATGCACACCTCAACCAAATTACACAAGAATCCCTCACTGTCTCTGAAAAATGGTTACAAAACCCCCAACTCCTGCTGAACCCAAAGAAAACCATATTTTTACTTTTCTATCCTATATCTCTGTCTCATGAAAAACACAACTGTAAAATATACTCCCCCAATAATACCATTACAGAAGTGGTAACCAATGCAAAACTGTTGGACATGACCATAGGCGGCAACCTTAAATCTGATTTACGCATACAACATGCCATAAAAAAAAAAACACCAAAAACTAGGCTTGCTCTGCAGAGCTAGAAACATCCTTACCTCTGCATCCAGATACACCCTTGCAAATAGGATAGGTTGGGACTTGAAACCATATATCAGCATGCATATGTTGAAACTAGATCTATTACCACCTGTAGCATGATGTTCTATAACAATACAATAGCTGTCAATGAAAAACTGTGCTGTGATGTGATTTATATAGATTTAACTTCAGCATTTGACAGGGTCATACACAAAACACTGATCAATAAATTAGTACAACTAGGTATTGATGTACTGTTGATAAGATGGATAGCTGCATGGCTTACAAATAGGACATGGCATGTATCATACACCAACTGGACAGTTGAAATTCTTGGTTACAGTCAAGGTGTCTCACAGGGCTCTGTCCTAGGCCCTTACTTGTTTAGATTGTGTCTTTCAGACCTTACTTTTTCATCTGAGGTGTTCGGCAGTCTGTATGCTGACTACCTGAAATTGGATAAACTGATTACAAATGTTACAGATAAGGCATGTCTGCAAAATAATTTGACTAAATTGACCATTTGGGCACAGGAGAATAATATGTTGATAAATACATTAAAAACTAAGCATATGAGATTTGGGAGACATAAACTGAAAGGTGAATATTTAATACAGCACACAGTGATTGAAACTGTAGACTCATTTAAGGACCTGGGTATATGGGTAGATTCAGCTATGAGTTTTTCTAATCATATCAACCAAGTGGCTAATGATAGTTATAGAACTGTAGGTTGTATAAAAAGATTTATAAAGTCTAGGAAATCAAACATAATGAAGTTGTTGTTGGTTAGTTACATTAGACCCAAACTTGAGTATGGAATAACAATATGGAAACCCTTCAGGAAAACAAGCATGAGTAAACTGGAAAGAGTACAGTGGAAATATACCAAGGGCATCCATGGATGTGAAAGTCTTAAGTTGTTATGAAAGACTGAAATATCTGAACTTGTACAGTGTCTCTTACAGATATTTAAGAGGAGATCTTATTCGGGTATATAGGGCATTTAGGGACAACTACCTTTGGGAATGTTTGGGGTTATCAAAAAGTACTAGAGAATCATCAGGTAACTTATGTAGAAGATTCTATAGGAATGAGAAGTGTACTAATTGGTTCTCTGACAGAGTAGCTGATGCTTGGAACAGACTACCAAATTACATTAAAACAAATACTAGTTTAGATATTTTTAAGAACAGCCTGGACATTTATTATGGGAACAAGTGTTTTGGTATATTGGCAGGCTGGAAGGGCATTAATGTCCGTGCTTGAAACATTTGTATGTATATGTATTTGTGCATAGTTATCTTTTGCCTTCTCTTCATTATGGAGCTCCCATATTCACTAATCTTCAAATCTCATATACTTCAAAACTTGAACAATATTAAAATAAAATAGATTTGCATCAAATTTTTACTGCTGTATACATTATTGCATGGCATTGAAAACACTTAACTGTCTAGAACTACCCAGCTACCTAAAATCTATTCAGCTAATTACCACACACAATATCATTCAGTACCCAGCCCACCTGCCCACCCTTAAATTCTATAATACAAAAGCACTTCCCTAAATGGCCCCTGCGATCAAGTAACCAAGTTCAACTCACTGTTCATAAACCAACTAAGTCAGCAGGGTGTTCAGTGTATTCTCATACCATAGCTAAAATATGGAACACTATGCCCACAACTATAAGGACAGACACATCCCTCAAATCCTTCATACGCACTCTTAAAAACTATCTAAAAAATACATGGCTGTGCTCATGTTCTACACCAGGTTAATCAAATAATTTCTTAATTTCTAACTGTAACAGCATACCCTCTATCTTGCTATTATTTTTTATACAATTAATAATTTGTTGCCTCTTTCATCAGTACCTTACACAACTGTTATCACTGTACAGTCCCCTAACTTTTGCTTCTCCCTTTTGCTTCTTCCCTGTCCATACCTCACACTTCACTAATAAACACATACGTTTCTATCTCCTACTTCCCATCTCCTGTAATCCCCCCAACCCTGTAGTATAAGGTATGTATACTAAGTACATTATAATAAAAAAAAATTAATTATCAAGCAAAACCATACTGACCTGAATCATAGAATTGTGAAGACCACTTAGCTAATTTATATAGTTTCCTTAGTAATATCTAATACGAGTAATCAATGTGCCAAGTATGTTTCATCTAATTTAGGTAAAAATTATGTGCTATTCATTATTTTATATTTTTTGAATTCTGTATAATAAGCTAATGTAATGTGCTAGTAGTTTCTGGAGCTTTTCTCCCAGGGCCTCCCCTGAAAGTGAGCACCCACCCAGTGAGACTTTCCCGGTAAACAATTGTCCACCACATAAGCAGTGGTTCTGGCCCAGAAGTTGTAATTATTGGCTGTTTGGGCAATCTCTTCCATCTCTCTCCACTTTCTGATTTGAAAGCCTGCATTTGCACTTGTTTCTGTCCTGTCACTCGTTTAGTGCAGATAGAGATTCTTAGTTTTAGCACTTAAATTTGCTTGTTCATGCTCAGCACTTGTTCAGAACTTGTAAGCACTAAATAAGCTACTAATTACTATAGCACTCTATCTTCCTCATTACCTAGAGGAAAACAGTTTTTGTACTTACTTTTCTCACTTGCTTAGAGAAAAACAGCTCTTTTACTCACTTTCCTCACTTATCTAGAGGAAAATATTTTTTTATTCAGGCATGTCTAAGGGTCAGCTCCCAGTGTTCTCTCCTGTCTATCTGATGAATCTGGGCATCCTGAGGCAATGTAGAAATTGCTTCATGTACACTGACAACCCTCTTCTCCTACCACTCAACACTACAGCCTGTGAGAGATGCACTTATCTAGCCAAACTGGAGGTAGCTGTCTCTAACCAAGACTGAACTTGACAGTCATGAGGAGAAGGTAAACACTTGCATCACACCACACTCATCACGTAGTCCACACTCATCACGTAGTCTCACTAAATCTACACCACGAAAATCCACACACAGTAACACAAAAACATTTGCGGAGGCTTTCAATAATAATCTTGTCTAAGCAATAGAGACCGTCAAAGCAGAAACGCAAGCAACCTCCATCCCCCAACACAACCCAAATGACTCATAGCCCACAGACTCGGTGTACCACTCAACCACAGCCAGTAAGGCAAAACAACGTACCAAACACACTAGTCATAGGTGACTCTATAGTCAGGCACACTGATGTCCCACTCACCAAGCTAGACAAGGAGAAAGTTACTGTCATCTGCCTGTTGGGTGCCAGGATCCACCACATAACCCACGCACTCAGGTCACTCCACACCAAGTACAAATATGACTCTGTCATTGTCTGTGTTGGTGTGAATGACCTGAGACATACCTCCCTGGACTACATGAAAAGAGACATGGAAGAGTTCTCCGATCTTGTAGCCCAGGCAGGTATGACCCTAGCCCTGAGTAGCATTCTTTCTTCGCCCAGAATTACACCACAGTACAAGGACAAAATGATTGACTTAAACAACTGGTTAAGCTTCTGGTGTCATTCTAAGGGGAATCCAGTATTTGTCTGCTTGGGATGACATGGTCAACAGACCATGATGCTTTGCCACAGATGACCTGCACCTGTCGCCCCTGGGATTCCGGATACTGGCTAAGGCTCTTGCTGCCCCTATAGTGCCTTTTTTAGGCAGGGTTCAAATAAATTCACCACCATAACAGGAACAGGCCAACAAAAACTGATGGTAATGCTACTCAATGCTAGAAGTCTAAATCTCAAAATGCACTCACTCGAGGCACTCCTTAAAATGGAGAACATCGATATCTGTGCAGTGACTGAGACCTGGTTCAAAGCTCCAGAGAGCACCCCTGCACTACCAGGCTATAACTCATACCACACTTTTTGGCCATGTAACCTGGACCGAAACATCAAAGGCGGAGGTGTGTCCATATTCATTAAGGATATCCACACCCTCCAGGCTAGTTGCTCAGCATAATGCATCCGAGGTTATCCAAGTGCAACTAACTTTGGGCAAAACTGCAATCCAAATTGTAGACTGCTACACATCCCCCACCATGCCCCAGGATTCCCACTCCTCTTTCCTTGATGTACTGGAAAATATTAGGGTTCAACCAAACACCCTAATAATGGGCGACTTCAACCCCACCATTAACTGGGAAAACTACTCGTGTACCAACTCCTTAGCTCAACGTTTTCTGGAATTCATAAACTCCGATGCCCTAGATCAACTTATCCACACCCCCCCACCAGGGGCAACAATATCCTAGACCTAGTCATTACCAACATGAGTGACTGGTGTTCCACACCTGAAGTCAACTCCTCGTTGGTCCGATCCGACCATAAGCTTATCACCCTTGATATCCACATCCCGCCCCCACCCCCATTAAGGAAACCGCAGTAAAAAATTTCTCCAAAGCCAACCTCATGCTTCTTAAGACAGAAGTGGTGAACTTCATGACACCCATGCAGATGGACAATACAGTTACAACTGCTGAATCCTACACAAATGTGGCCTCAAGCTAAATGCCAAAAAGTGTATAGTCATCCCCTTTGGCAAAAACAAAGTGCCCACAAATTACCACATAGGTGGTAATCCATTAAGTACAGAAGAAGTAATTAGGGACCTGGGGACCCAAGTTGATAGCAATCTCTCATTTGACAACCACGTGGCCAAAGTGGTTAGAAAAACATTTTATATAGCCCACCTAATCATGAAGGGATTCACATCTAGATCAGGGGAGGTCATCGTGCCTCTTTAGTCATCCCTCATCAGGCCCATAATTGAGTACAATGCCCTTTTGGGATGTACCTTACCAGACACCGGCAGCAACTGGAAAGACCCCAAAAGTACCTCACCAAGAGGATCAAAGGGCTCAAACAGATGCCATATGCTGCCCGGTTAAAGAAATTCCAGCTCTACTCAGTGGCATACCGCCTGTTCAGAGGCGATCTGTGCCTGGCGTATAAAGCCATGTCCAACCCGGAATTAATGGACATGCTGCACCTCAGAAAATCCAAATCCCATCGAGCTACGCTCGAGACTTGAACCTCAGCACTGAAATAAATAGGACATGCTGGAGGGACAGATTCATAACCCAGAGGCTCCCTTCACTCTGGAATAAAATCCCAGTCCAGGTTAGGCAGAGTCCCTCATTGACTCTCTTCAAGAGGAATCTTGATGAGTGGATGGGAGACCGTAGGTTTACCCCGGGTATCACTTCTGTGTCACTGTTAGACAGAGGCACAGTATACTAACCTCGAAAAAGGGCATAGCAAAATAAATTTAAAATGGGTGGCGAAAGCCAAACACATTCTGGCTAGGCTTATAAATGCCCTAGGGCAGATAGCCTAGTATGAACCTATGAACCTATAAACACTTACACGAGTGCATGGATCGTGCTATCCCAAACAGAACCAAGACGCTATCCTCCAAAAAATGAAGCCAATCTGGTGGTCCCCTGCCATAAACAAACTGTACAACAGAAGGAAGAAACTGTTGCAAAAGAGAGTAAAATCCCATGAGTGGAGGAGCTCCCTGGTCAGCCTCAGTAAGAAGCTGAGATCCCTTATAAGATCCTCCAAAGCTAGCTATGAAAACAAAATCACCACTAAATCCAAGGATAACCACATAGCATTCTATATAGCTATGTCAAGACTCTAGATGGCAACACTCAGATCTGCTCTGAGTTACAGCACGAAGGCACGAAAATTATAGAACCAACTGATATTGCCAACATCCTGGCAGATCGGTTCAGTGCTAACTTTACCCCCCTCTCACCCCCTAAAGGGCCCATATCTATACAGGAAGAATGCAAAGTCCCTGTAATCACAACTACGCAGGTAAAAGCTGCACTCTCTAAAGCCAAAAACACAGCACCCATGGGACCTGACAACATCACGGGCTACGTTTTACACGAACTGGCTACCCACTTAAGCACCATGTTCAATAATAGCCTCTCATCAGGCTTTGTGCCCACTGAATGGCGCACAGCAACAGTTGTCCCACTCCACAAAGGGGGAGCCACTACTGATCCCGGGAACTATCGACCTATTAGCCCGACGAGCCTGGTCTACAAGGCCATAGAACTTATCATCATGGAACTCATAAACAAAGACATTGGTAACCTCCAGACTCTGGATCCCACCCAGTTCGGGTTTGTGAAAGGCAGATCATGCCTCCTGACTTTGGGGCAGTCACCAAAGCCGTGGATGAGGGTAAGGTGGTTCACACAGCCTATCTTGACCTCGCCAAGGCTTTTGACACCATCCCCCATTCTGGAATTATAGCTAAACTCACTAAACTAGGTTCCCTACATCACAAGTTGGGTTGCCAACTGGCTTACTGACAGAACCCACACTGTAAAAGTTGCAGACTCCAAATCTGACCTCAAGGCAGTGACAAGTGGAGTGCCACAGTTCCGTCCTGGGACCTCTCCTGTTTGGTATCTACTTCTCTGAAGTACAAGCTAACACAGAAGGCCTCTGGTTGACGAAGTTCGCAGATGACTGCAAACTAGGAGCCATAGTCAAGTCCCCAAAATGATGTGGACATCCTACAGAAGGGCCTCACTGAGACAGATGCCTGGTGTAAGAGCCATGGCCTCAAGCTCAATGCCAAAAAGTGCAGTGTCATCCCCATTGGTAAAAACTCTGTACCCATGAACTACCACATAAGCAGCAATCTACTTAACACCGAATGCGTGATAAGAGACCTTGGGACCCAGGTGAACAGTAGTCTCTCCTATGATAGTCACATCACCACAGTAGTCAGGAAGTCCTTCTACGTGGCACACCTCATCATAAAAGGGTTCTCATCCAGGAAAAAAAGTGGTCATTGTTCCCCTCTACTCGTCACTCATTAGACCCATTATAGAGTACAACGCCCCTTTTGGAATATACCTTACAACACATCTGCAGCAGCTGGAAAGGCCACAGAAGTACCTCACAAAGAGAATTACTGGCCTCAAACAGATGCCCTACACTGACTGCCTCAAAAAACTCCAGCTTTACTCCGTAGCATATCGCCTACTCCGAGGTGATCTCTGCCTAACATATAAAGCTATGTCAAACCCAAAGCTGTTGGACATGCTACACCTAAAGAAATCCCAATCCCTGCAAGCTACACACTCTAGGGACCTAAACCTTGTCACCACAATAAACAGGACACGCTGTTGGGATAGATTCCTGTACCAGAGACTTCCTATACTCTGGAACAAGCTACCCATCTATGTCAAGCAAAGTTCTTCATTAGCACTCTTCAAGAAAAATCTTGATGAGTGGAAGGGAAATAGGAAATACACCCCGGGGATCACTTCTGTGTCTCTGCTGGACAGTGGCACAGGAAAATAACTTTCTTGGGTGGCATAAGCTATGGTACCTTGCTGGCTAGGCTTATGTAGGCCCTTGGGCCGATGGCCTAGTACCTACCTATGAAATAAATAAGTAAATAAATTTATGTAAAAGAAATCAATCCATGTTAACATATTCCCGTTTGCATACATTAAACATCATATAAATTATTTTGCATATTTATCATCAATTCAGCGTTACATAAATTTATCAGTTCCTGACTTCCCTTAAACCTTATTTCTCTTCCAAAATGTTATTCTGCATGTATTCTTCCTACAGTTTCCATTTTTTATGTAATTTGTTCCTGCCCTTTTCTAACAATCCCATTTCCAGTTCTTTTATCTCTGTTACAGTTATAGCTCTCAACCTCTTAGAGTAAGAAATTTGTAAAAAAACAACATAAGTAATGGGGGACAAAGGTCCAAAAATGGGGACAATTTTTAAGTATTGCTTTTACAAACTTAGAAAGTTGATGTAATAACAGGTCTTGCATTAGCATGAATTTTCTGAAGGGAATGAAGTCTGAATCTCAAATGTTTGTCATTATTTTCTGACTTCAAGTATTTGGCAATGATTTGCCAGAAAATCACAATTTTATGAGCAACAGGCTAAAAATATGAGGCAGAAATCTGGATATTCTCTGAAAATCTGTACAGTTGAGAGGTATGGTTACAGTATTCCACAGTTCAAATAGAGTTGGTTTAGACTTTGATTTCCATTTTCTAGTAATTGCTTTTTTGGCAGCCATCAGAATTAACAAGGCCTTACTAGTATGTCTTTTCAATTCAGATCATATACCCCAGCTCAAAAAATAATTTCCTTAGTTACACCCATTTGCTTACCCAGTATTTGTGACAGAGTATACTCTGTAGGGAATTTTATAGTTAGCCAGCTTATTTTATTCACAGAGCATATGTTCCCAGTTGCCTCTTTTTGCCCCATCAGATCTCCAACATTTGCCATCTTTCTGAGGAAAAATACTTTGGAGTCTGCTTAGGGTATAAAAATATCTCTGCAAATGCTTCCAAGCAAAAGTTCTAAAATTTTAGACTTTATGTATTTGGGAGCCACACATATGTCCTCTATTGTTTCCTTGTAAATTGCATATCCAGTCTGTCTTCCTATTGTTTTTAACCTCCTCTTATTGATTCCTATAGTTACTGTGCAGTGTCTTGTATGCCCTACTAATTATCCCTTTTTTAACAGCAGCTTCTTCATAGGTTCATAGGTTGGTACTAGGCTATCAGCCCTAGGGCCTATATAAGCCTAGCCATAACAATTCCCTGGCTATTTCTTCCCACATTATTTACTTTCCTGGACCCCTGTCTAGCAGGGCGACTGACGTGATCCCTGGGGTGAATTTCCTTTCTCCCATCCAATCGTCAAGGTTCCTCTTGAAGAGGTCCAAAGAGGCACTCTGCTTGACATGTATGGGCAATCTATTCCAGAGTCTGGGGAGTCTCTGGGTCAGGAACCTATCCCTCCAGCATGTTTTGTTTATTGTGATGACAAGGTTTAGATCCCTGGAGCATGTAGCTCTGAGGGATTGGGATTTCTTTAAGTGTAGCATGTCCAACAGCTCTGGGTTTGACATGGCCTTGTATGTTAAGCAGAGATCGCCTCTGAGTAGACGATATGCGACAGAGTATAGCTGGAGTTTTTAAGGCGGTCAGTGTAGGGCATCTGCTTTAGGCCTGTGATTCTTTTAGTGAGGTATTTCTGAGGCCTTTCCAGTTGTTGCAGATGTCTTGAGAGGTACATACCAAATGGGGCGTTGTATTCTATAATGGGTCTAATGAGGGATGAGTACAGTGGGACAATGACCTCCTTTTTTCTGGATGAAAAGCCCTTCGTGATGAGGTGTGCCACATAGAAGGATTTCCTGACTGTTGTGGCGATGTGGTTATCGAAGGTGAGACCACTGTCCACCTGTGTCCCCAAGTCTCTTATCACACTTTCTGTGTTTAGTGTACTGCCACCTATATGGTAATTCATGGATACATGTTTTTTCCCAAAGGGGATAACAATACATTGTTCTGTTCTAGATTCAGTTAAAAACTCTACCAGATCAGGTCTTTCACTTTGGATTCCCCTATCCTTTTGTCTCTGCCTAGGCTCCAATATCAATCCCAGATAGGGAAAGCAGTTTCTAGCCTGCAGTCCAAATGTCTTCTTGGCTTCTCATTCTCTTACCTTTCCATCTTTAGTTAGTTGCTCCCAATAACTTTGTTCCTTTGTCATTTTTCCCCAGTAAATTCCACCTCCCTGTTGCATATTCTGTATACAAAAACCAAAAACTAAGAAAACTGGTAATAATCCAGAAGGCAGAATTCGCGAGAAACACACTTTTTAAAACACCTTTAAAACTTTACTCCATAAGCGCTTTCGGCTAGAAAATACCAACCTTCCTCAGACATTCAGAAAATCATATGACAAACTCTTATATAGGCCAACCCAACCACTTGAGTCTTAAAGACGTAGCACTTTAAAGCAACAATGTATTAAAATAAAATACTTTAACAATGCATTTTTAAAAACATTTATATAATTTATATATAACCACCAAGGTTAAACTCTTTCTGGCTCCAGAAAGTCTGTTCTTCAATTTTTCCCTTAGAACTGCTCTGTTAGGAACCTAAACAGTTTACACCTTCACTAAAAAGTGCAGCACTTGTTCCAAATAGCTTTTTCTTCTCAAAAAGCTCAGCACTTGTCTTATAAGCATATCCCTTGTCTTATAAGCATTCTCTTTGCAGGTCAAGCACTCCTATATTATACAAATCTCTCACTAGCAAAACCCCCCAGGAGTGCCCACTTCCCTGCTAAGCCCACTACTTTTCTGTCTCATACCAACTCATAATTCTTTCTAGCATGTCGAAGGGTCAGATGCTGGCGTCCTCTCCTGCCCAGTTGGTGAGTCTGGGAATTCTGAGACAATGTTACAATTGCCTCATGTACACGGACAACCCTCTCCTCCTCCCACGTAACACTAACACTTGTGAGAGATGCAGCTATTTAGCCAGACTGGCGGCTGAGCTCTCTCAACTCAGGACTGGCAAGACCAGGCAGGAGGAGAAGGCAACTACACACACCACAATACCAGTCTCACATAACTCAACCACACCACTGAATCAAACACATAAACACACTAAGACATACTCGGAGGCTCTGAGTAAAAATTTACCTAAACAGCAGAGGCCTCCAAAGCAGACACCCAAGCAACTGCAAACTCAATACACCACACAAACAACACATACACAACAAAATCAGTGTGCAAAGCAGTCACTGCCCTTAAGGCCAAATACAACACCAAACATACTTGTCATAGGTGACTCCATAGTCAGACACACTGATGTCCCGCTCACCAGACTGAGTAAGGAGAAGGTCACAGTAAGCTGCCTGTCGGGCACTAGACTCCGCCACATAACGCAAGCACTCAGGTCTCTCAACAGCAGGTACAAGTACGACTCAGTCATTGTCCACGCTGGTGTCAACGACCTGAGACGTACCTCCTTGGACTACATGAAAAGAGACATTGAGGAGCTATCTGATTATGTAGCCCAGGCAGGTATGACCCTGACCTTGAGCAGTATCCTACCTTCACCTAGAATGATGCCACAATACAGTGATAAGATGATCAGCTTCAATAATTGGCTTAAATTCTGGTGTCATTCAAAGGGGATCCAATGTCTGTCTGCCTGGGATGACATGCTGGACAAGCCACGCTGCTTCAAGGGATGGCTTGCACCTGTCACCCTAGGCTTCTGGATATTGGCAAAGGCTCTTGCCACCCCATAGTGCCTTTTTAGGCAAGGCTCAAATTCTAAACCTACCACCCTAGAACACAAAAAGGAAAAAACTAAGGGTAATGCTGCTCAATGCCAGAAGTCTCAATCTCAAGATGCACGCACTCGAGGCCCTTCTCAGTATTGAGAACATCGATGTCTGTGCTGTGACAGAAACCTGGTTCAAGGCTCCTGAGAGCACCCCAGCACTATCAGGTTTCACCTCATATCATGCGTTCCGGCCCCAAAATCCGGACAACACCAAGAAAGGAGGGGGGTGTCCATATTCATAAAGGACACCCACACCTCAAGGTTGGTGGCAACGCACGATGCATCGGAGACCATCCAGGTGCAATTAACCATAGGCAAGACTGCTCTGCAATTTGTAGCATGTTACAGGCCACCCTCTCAAACTCAGGAACCTCACATGGCCTTCCTGAAAACATTGGAGGGGATAAATGTATCTCCAAACACCATCATACTAGGTGACTTCAACTACCCTAATATAGACTGGGAACACTACTCAAGCCCAAACACTCTAGCCCAAATGTTCTTGGAGTTCATAAACTCAAATGCCATGGAACAACTAGTCGCCATCCACACAAGAGGAGAAAACATACTTGATCTCATCATCACGAACATGGGATCACAATGTTCAACACCGGAAGTATACCCCTCACTGGTGAGATCAGATCATAAACTAATCTCGCTGGAGGTCCTCATCCCACCCCCACCTGAAATAAAAAAGACCACAGTGAAAAACTTCTCAAAAGCCGACTTCACACTTCTAAAAACTAGTGTGGTCTCCTTTAAGGCCCCTGAGCCAGTGGTAAACATTACTCAAACCGCTGAATCACTTACAAATGCCTTCTACCAGCACCTACAGGACTGCATGGATCAGGCAATCCCAAACAAAACTAAGACTCTTTGTACCAAAGGCAAGCGTCCAGTCTGGTGGACCCCAGCCATAAACAAGCTCTACAACAAAAGGAGGAAGCTACTACAAGATAGAGCAAAATCCTTGAAAGGTAAGACACCTTTGATCATTATAAGTAAAAAACTAAGAGCTCTCATAAAATCATCCAAGGCAAATTTTGAGAGAAAAATCGCCAAGGACTCAAAAGACAATCATAAGGCCTTCTTTAGCTATGTTAGAAACCTAGGAGGAAACTCCCAGATATGCTCAGAATTAGTTCAAAATGATGTGAAGATTACTGAACCTACACACATTGCCAACATACTGGCTGACAGGTTCAGTGCAAACTCCCCCTCCCCAAAGGAGAGATATCTATACCAGAGGATTGTAGCCCCCCAAACATCTCCAACGCCCAGGTGAGAACTGCTCTCTCCAAGGCAAAAAACACAGCATCCATGGGACCGGATGGTGTCCCCGGCTGTGTGCTCCACGAACTCAATGAGGAATTAAACCCGCAGTTAGGGCAGCTGTTTAATCTTAGCCTCATCTCAGGATACGTACCCAAGGAGTGGCGCACGGCGACTGTGGTCCCACTTCACAAGGGCGGTGCCTCCACCGACCCTGGAAATTACCGTCCCATTAGCTTGACAAGCCTCATCTGCAAAGCCATGGAGAGGATCATAATGGAACTCATAAATAAAGACATAGGGAACTTGCAGACTTTGGATCCAACCCAGTTTGGCTTTGTCAAAGGCAGATCATGCCTTTTAAACTTGGTTGACTTTTTCGAGACAGTCACCAAGGCCATTGATGAGGGAAAGGCAGTCCATACAGCCTACCTTGACCTGGCAAAGGCCTTCGACACAATACCCCACTCAGGTATCATCGAAAAACTCATCAGCTTGAATGTAAACTCATACATCACAAGATGGGTTGCAAACTGGCTAAGTGACAGAACCCACAGGGTCAGAGTTGCTGGAGCCATGTCAGACTCAAAGCCTGTCACAAGTGGTGTCCCACAGGGCTCAGTCCTGGGTCCACTCTTGTTCGGCATCTACTTTTCTGAAGTACAAGCAAGCGCAGGAGGGTTATGGCTGACAAAGTTTGCAGATGACTGCAAACTGGGCCATAGTCGAAAACACATCTGACACAGATATCCTTCAGAAGGGCCTCACAGAAACGGATAACTGGTGCCAGAGCCATGGCCTAAAGTTAAACGCCAAGAAATGCATAGTCATACCCTTCGGGAAAAACAAGGTTACCCCTAGCTACCATATAGGTAGCAATCCACTGAGCACAGAAGAAGTCATCAGGGATCTGGGGACCCAGGTTGACAGTAGCCTTTCATTTGACACTCATGTTGCTAAAGTAGTTAGGAAAACCTTCTACATTGCCCACCTGATCATGAAGGGATTCACATCTAGATCAAGGGAGGTCATCGTCCCCCTGTACTCGTCACTCATTAGACCTATGATTGAGTACAATGCCCCATTCGGAATGTATCTGACCCGACACCTGCAGCAGCTGGAAAGGCCCCAAAAGTTCCTCACCAAAAGGATAAAGGGTCTCAAAAATATGTCTTATGCTGCCCGACTGAAAGAACTCCAGCTCTATTCAGTCTCATACCGCTTGCTCAGAGGTGACCTGTGCCTGACATATAAGGCCATGTCAAACCCAGATTTGATGAATATGCTTCACCTCAAAAAATCTAGATCCCTCAGAACCACAAGGGCGGGAGACTTAAACCTTGACATGGTTATTAATAGAATGTGCTGGAGGGACAGATTCATCACCCAGAGACTCCCTATGCTGTGGAACAAAATCCCGGTACATGTGAGGCAGAGCACCTCGCTGGCCTTGTTCAAGAGGAATCTTGACCAATGGATGGGAGATCGCAGATATAGCCCAGGGATTACTTCAGTGTCACTGCTTGACAGAGGCACAGCAAAATAATAGGCATAGTTTTATTCAAACTAAAGGGGTGGCGAAAGCCACATAACTATGGGCTAGGCTTATAAATGCCCTTGGGCAGATAGCCTAGTATGAACCTATGAATCTGTCAAAGGTTTTAATTTTAACTTACAAGAAATAGACACTACATCATTTAACCCTGGATAAGTAGATTCAGTAAAGTGTAAGATCCACCACAACTCTGTGTTCTAAAAAAATATCCCATGTTCCCTCGTGGGGATTTTTGCAACTGTTCCAGTATGACAAATTCCCTATGACTTGGGAATTCCTTTAAATGTTTTACTAAAGCACTGGTCTCTTTACGTGTATGCATATCATAAATGTGTTCATACACACGTTTAAATTTTTGCTCAGTCTTTCCCACATAATGTGCAGGACAAGAGCTGCATTTTGCAGCATATACCACTCCTGTTGTTTGGCAAGAAAAGCAACCAGAAACTGTAGTACACTTAGAACCCAAGTGCACCTGGTTACATTCCAAAATAAACTTGCATTGTGAACACATTTCACACACTATCATTTTCTGCACTGGTTGCAGATTTAAAAGGGATCAACTGCCACACCAATCTTTAAGTTTGCTATCCCGCCTATATACAAAATCAGGAAAATTACAATTTTTTCCATTAGCTGTTTATCTGCTTTAATAAATGCCCAATTTTTATTGATATCCATTATATTTTTTGCTGTGGGCATTAAATGTAGACATAAATACATTTTTTCTATTTTTTGCTTGTTGCACACCACTTTCTCATTGTGAAAAAGGTGTCACCCTATTGCCTGATGCCATTATTCCAATAGTGTCATTTTGGATACCATTTGTAGAAGAAGAAACTTCTCCATAGGCTTCACCAAAAGCCCTGGCATGATGCTTTTGTAATAAGGGAATGTACTGTCCTGATAGTCTCTTCTTTAATGATCTCAAATTTTATATTGTTTACGATCTGCAGTGGGTAACCCCTGTTCACAGACATGTTACCTGTAAAGTGTACTTCATTTAAGAAGTCGAGCATATCAGTTACCATTCTGGTGGCCCGTACCATCTGTTCCCTTATAACAGCTTTTTTGACATGGTATGGGTGGTTACTTGTAAAAGTCAAGTATTTATTCGAATATGTTTTTTTCCGAAAAACACAATCTTTTAAACCATCCTCTGTTCTAGTTAATTCTACATCCAAGTAAGATATACAGTTCACACCTAACTGGTATGTAAACTTCAAAAACTCAAGTTGTATTTAAAGGTTGTACAAAATCTGGTATTAAATCAACTGGACCATCCCAAGCAATAAACATATCTAAAATACGAACATACACCCTAACCTACTTGAAAAATTCACTATTAAATAAATAACATAATTCCCAGACTAGCATAACCACGTTTGCATATCATGGCCCACAAGGTGAGCCTATGGCCACACCTGTTATTTCTTTAAATTACTGGCCATCATAATAGAAAAAGTTTTGTAAAACCTTTTCAAGTAAATGGGAAATTGTATTTATCTGATCCTGTTCAGCATGGAACAGTGAAATATTCAGTAAACCATTCTATCCCAAAAATATGGGGGGGTGCAGGTAAAGCAACATAGACCTCCAAAGCAGACACCTAAGCAACCTCCACACCCCATCACAAACCATGAAACACATACTTCACATAATCAGTGTGCCACGCAATCACAGCCCTTAAGGCAAAATAACATACCCAACACACTAGTGATAGGCGACTCTATAGTCAGGCACACTGATGTTCCACTAACTAGGCTGGACAAGGAGAAGGTTACAGTTAGCTGCCTGTCGGGTGCCAGAATCCGCCACATAACACAAGCACTCAGGTCACTCCAGAACAAGTGCAAATACAACTCAGTCATTGTCCATGTTGGTGTGAATGACCTGAGATGTACATCCCTGGACTACATGAAAAGAGACATGGAAGAGCTCTCTGATCATGTAGCCCAGGCCGGTATGACCCCTGACCCTGAGTAGCATCCTACCCTCACCAAGAATGATGCCACAGTATAAAGAAACAATTATCAATTTCAACAGTTGGCTAAGTTTCTGGTGTCATTCAAAGGGGATCCAGTAACTGTCCATCTGAGATGACATGCTCGGTAAGCCACGTTGCTTTGCAGGAGATGGCTTGCTTGCACCTGTCACCCTTAGGTTTTCTAATACTGGCTAAGGCTTTTGCCACCCCCATAGTGCCTTTTTTAGGCAAGGCTCAAAAGACAAACCCACCACCGTAAGTAGCACAAGTAACCAAAAACTGAGGGTAATGCTACTCAACACCAGAAGTCTAAACCTCAAAATGCATGCACTCGAGGCACTCCTCAGTATGGAGAACATCAATATCTGTGCAGTAACAGAAACCTGGTTTCAGGCTCCAGAGAGCACCCCAGCACTACCCAGCTATAACTCATACCATACATTTTGGCCACAGAACCCGGACTGAAACACAAAAGGTAGGGATGTATACATATTCATTAAGGATACCCACACCTCCAGGTTAGTGGCACAGCACAGTGCCTCTGAGATCATCCATGTGCAACTAACAGCGGGCAAAACTGCAGTTCAAATTGTAGCTTGCTACAGATCACCCACCATGACCCAGGACCCTCATTCCGCGTTTCTGGAGACACTGGAAAATATAAAGGTCCTACCAAATGCCCTAATATTGGGTGATTTCAATTACCCAAACATTAATTGGGAGAACTACTCAAGTACTAACTACCTTGCCCATCACTTCGTAGAATTTATAAACTCAAATGCCCTGGATCATCTGGTCAACACCCCCACCAGAGGTGACAGCATATTGGACCTGATCATCACCAACATGGGTGACCAGTGTTCTACACTGGTGGTCAACCCTCGCTGGTTAGATCAGACCATAGACTAATCACTCTGGATATCCACATTCTGCCCCCACCCCCAATCAAGGAAACCACAGTGAAAAACTTTTCAGAAGCAAACTTCACTTTACTTATGACTGAGGTGGAAAGGTTCACAGCCCCCATGCTGAAGGACAATGCTGTTCAAGCTGCTGAATCCCTTACAGAGGCACTCTGAGCACCTGCAAGAATGCATGGATCGTGCTATCCCAAGCAAAACCACGACTCACTCCTCCAAGAAAAAGAAACCAGTCTGGTGGATCCCTGCCATAAACAAGCTATACAATAGAAGGAGGAAACTAGTACAGAAAAGAGTAAAATCCCAAGAAGAAAAGAGATCCCTGATCATTATCTGCAAGAAACTACGATCCCTCATAAAATCATCCAAGGCTAGCTTCAAAAGAAAAATTGCCAAGGACTCCAAAGATAACCACAAAGCATTCTTTAGCGATGTCAAGAACCCAAGTGGAAACTCTCAGCTCTGCTCTGAATTAGTGCATAATGGCACAAAATACACTGAACAGACTGATATTGGCAACATTCTGGCAGACAGGTTTTAGTGCAAACGTCACCCCCCTCTCACCCCCTAAAGGGCCCATAACCATACCAGAAGAAAATAGTGCCCCAGCAATCACTGACACACAGGTTAAAACAGCCCTATCCAAAGCCAAAAATACAGCTTCAATAGAACCAGACGGTGTCCTAGGCTGTGTCTTACACGAGCTCCAAAATGAACTACCCCCTCACCTAAACACACTGTTCAAACTCAGCCTCTTTACAGGCTAAATACCCATAAAGTGGCACACAGCAACAGTTATCCCACTCCACAATGGTAGAGCCGCAACGGACCACGGAAACTTTCACCCTATAAGCCTGACTAGCCTGGTCTACAAGGCTGTGGAGCGCATCATCATGAAATTATTTAACAGAGACATTAGGAACCTTCAAACATTGGACCCTACCCAGTTTGGCTTTGTTAAGGGCAGGTCATGCCTCCTAAACCTGGTGGACTTCTTTGAGACAGTTACCAAGGCTTTAGACGAGGGAAGGGAGATCCACACAGTGTACCTAGACCTTGCAAAGGCTTTTGACACCATTCCTCGTTCTGGTATTATAGACAAGCTCACCAGCCTGAACATAAACCCGTACGTCATGAGATGGGTTGCCAATTGGCCCACGGATAGAACCCACACAGTGAGAGTTGCAGGCTCTACGTCCGACTCTAAACCAGTTACAAGTGGCTTCCCCCCAGGGCTCAGTCCTGGGACCCCTCCTGTTCAGTATATACTTCTCAGAGGTACAGGCAAGCACACGAGGACTATGGCTGACCAAGTTCGCAGACAACTGCAAACTGGGAGCCATAATTGACTCTCCAGCTGATACAGACATCCTCCAGAAGTGTATCACTGAGTCAGATACCTGGTGTCAAAATCATGGCCTCAAGCTAAATGCCAAAAAGTGCATAGTCATCCCCTTTGGAAAAAAAAAAGTACCTGCGAACTAATACATACGTGGTAGTCCCTTAAATACAGAAAATGTAATAAGGGATTTGGGGACCCTTAGTAGATAGTAATCTCTCCTTTGGTAATCATATTACCAAGGTGGTTAGAAAATCCTATGTGGCCCACCTAATCACAAAAGGATTCGCATCTGTAACAAAAGAGGTTATTGTCCCCGTTTACTCATCACTCATCAGACCCATCAGAGAGTACAACGCCCCATTTGGGATGTACCTTACAAGACACCTGCAATAGCTGAAAAGACCACAGAAGTACCTCACCAAGAGGATTACTGGCCTCAAACATATGCCCTATGCAGCCCGACTGAAGAAACTCAAGCTGTACTCTGTTGCATACCGCTTACTCAGAGGTGATCTCTGCCTGACATACAAGGCCATGTCCAACCCAGAATTGATGGACATACTCCACCTAAAAAAAACAAATCCCCAAGAGCCACATGCTCTAGGGATGTAAACCTCACCACAGTGATAAATAGGACGTGCTGGAGGGATAGATTCCTGTCTCAGAGACTCCCCATGCTTTTGAACAGGATTCCAGTCTACATTAGGCAGAGCCCCTCACTAACACACTTCAAGAGAAACCTTGACGAGTGGATGGGAAACAGAAAATTTACCCCGGGGATCACTGCAGTGGCTCTGCTGGACCAAGGCACAGGGAACTAATCTAAGGGGGCGGCAAAGGCCAACACATTCTGGCTAGGCTTATAGATGCCCTGGGGCAGATAGCCTAGTACTTAGCTATGAACCAATGATCCTGTGAACCTAAATAAGTCTTTTACATCAATTGTCAGGAAATTCCCTCTGAATTGTTGTAGGTCATTACATTTCACCAAGAAATCCCAAGAATCCCAACAAAGATGTTTAACAAGAACCAAGTAATGCTTTAGTTCATCAATAAATTTTGCTATATAATACGTCTTTGAGGAAGTATCATCAACAGTGGGTCGAGGGGGGGGGGGTTATACAAGTCTTTATGTAATTTTTGCACACTACTGAATAACTGTTGTTAAAATAAACAGACATGTTCAGCTGTTTCACATATACTATCAAGTCTATTAAAGTTTTAGACAGACCAGTTCTTCTCATAGGTATAAATGTCAGGCCTTTACTGAACAGTTCTGCATGGGCCTGAGTTATAACTGCTAAAATTGTATACGCTAAAATCCCCAGTACAGTTTTTTATAATAGATAAAGATTTAGATTAACATAGGTCACCATATTCTATATACCACTAATTGCAATCATTCCTTTCAGCAAAATCTCCTTTCTCCGTTGTAGTGTTGACTTAGTTCTTGGAGTACTTTCTTCTGCTTTATAAATATAATATTCTTTGTAGCTGCTGTTCTCCTTAAGGGTCTACATCCAAAGTCCCACTCTCTTCTTCATCCCTTTCCACTCTGAATGTTAGCTTTCTGCTTGTGTTGCGTTTATGAGCATTAACTGTATAGCTCTAAAATATCACTTCAACTCATATAATCCTAATCCACCTTGTTCTAGTGGAAGGATCAATTTATCCCACTTGACCCTTAACTTTTTTCCCCCTCAGATAAAATCTTTCAACTTTTTATTGATTACTGTCCACAACTTCTAGTCTGGTTAATAAAAATACTCAATTGTTTTGTTGAAAACATACCTCATAGACTTGGACCATGCAGCTGTGGCACCAGGTTCCCCATCAGGGGACCCCCCATCCAGCTCCAAAAGAAAAATAAGTCTCTATAAAGAGCATTCGTGTGAACTCTTGAAGCCTTCTCTGCAGTCTGAGACTAATGACTCTGCTAAGTTGTGTTTGTGCCTCTCTTAGACCATCAATCTGTCTCTTCTAACACATCCCTTCTGGAAACTACTATATCTTGGGAATACAACACATCCATTTGGACAGTTTGTCAGGCAGAATTCACTGGGAGGAGAGAAATAAAAGTTATGCACTCAGCATATAAAGTACCATCTGTGTTCATTTTCATTCTTCCTCAATGAATGGGTTCAGATCCGACTTGGCCCCTTTCTTTAGATTCTAGGATTTGACTCGAGTTTTTCACTTGCCTATAATGCCCCTGACCCCACTGCATTACCTCCGATAGAGTTTGCTGCTATCACAATAAAGTATTTCAGCACAGCTATGACAGAAAAGTGAGAGCTGAAAGTTCAGGAGTTCAAATAGGAATTATGGATGTTCTTCATGTTTCACTGTTGCAGTCATCACACTTGGGTTATCCTGCCAGGAGTGGCCTTTAGTCGGCCCAAATACCAGATGCTTAGTATTTCTGCGTCGGTTGCTGTCACTCCAGGACTGACGTCAGGTCGTCAGTGGTATAAAATCAGGCAGCCGACGCCATTACATCAGTCTTTCTTGCCGAGAAGCCTGAAGCAGTTTGCACGAGTGCCGGTCAGCTGCTACCTGGAATTTCGTTTCCGAATTGAAGTTGAAGTCTTCTAAAGCTAAGTACCCCATTGGGGATCCTTTTTTCTTGCTCTAACCAATGTCAGAAAAAGTTTACAATTGTCTTGCCTGTAGAAAGCAAATACCACACCAAGACTTCTGTTCTTACTGCATCACCTGTTTAGGCCCAGACCACGACGTACCTCACTGTCGCTTTTGTGCCTTGTTCAACGCCAGAGCTATACATCATCAGGCCCTTATTGTAGCTAAATATTTTCACTCGCTGTCCCTGTATTCTGATATGGCTTTGGTAAGCCATCCGACTACTGATCCTCCTAAAAAACGAAAGGATAAAGACAGAGACGGAACTCACAGGTCCAAAACTGCCGATGACTCTTCCTTTAAGATAGTCGTCAGTTCTCTGGTCTTCAGCGAGGCATTTTCACAGCCCCTGATGCCCGCTTCTGTGGATTCGCAGGCCGCTACTGAGACCTGTTCAGAGTCCAGTATGCCACGGGACTCTTCTTTGACTTAGGATCCTGCGGAAGTCTCTAACTTGGATGGGTCCAGAACCGCTGAGCAGGCACCGGCTTCCGAGGAATTTCTTCGCACTACCGGTACTCAAACCAAGACGACTTTTGCGTCTTCAGTTCTTTCTAAAACTGCCAAATTTGTAAGGCCGAGGGTATGAACTACGCCTAAAAAAACGATGACCCAAGCTCAGGCACCTGCTTCCATGCCTCAGTCTCAAATGCTTAAAATGGCAGAAGACCTTATTATGCTTATTAGGGGAAGCCAACCTGCCCCTTCCAAAAGAAAGAAACTTGTCCGCAGCAGTTTTATCTGACCAGGAGTCCGATGAGACTGAGGTTTCTGAATATGAAGACATGAAACCCTTATCTGCTTATGAGGATTCAGATGCAGAGGAATCCATTCCTTCTGCCTGTCCTCCAGAGGATTTTTCATTTGGTGAAACCCTACATACTTTAAGGGAGCATTTTCAGTGGGAATGTCAGGACTATCTTCAGTCCAAAAAGAGACTCGGGGAATTCTTAGGTTTACCACAGCACAGACCTTTAGCCATTCCTCCTGTCTTGGATGTTGTGGATGAGGTCTTTATGGAATCCAGTTTGACTCCTGACACCCTTCCTCCTGCTCCCTGGAAACCTGACGGGTATTACAGAGTCCCTGACTCTCATAAATTTCTTTTCAAAAATCCTACTGCTGATCCAGAGGTCATCTCCCAAGGACCTAAAGGAATTAAAGCCAGCACAGCTGAGAATTCCACCCCCTCGGACAGGGAATCCCGAGCTTTAGACAGATGGGGTAAAAAATATACACCTCTGCAACACTTGCCGTAAGAGCGCTAAATTGTCAGTTCCACATGCTAAAGTACCAGCAACATACCTTGGAACTCCTCAAACAAAAAAATCTACCTTTCCTGCTTGTGCAGAAAATAATTACAAGAGCTTATGCATTCTGCAAGCCAAGTTACTAAACACACCTTGCAATGTGACTTTGATGACCTAGAAGCATCTTGCAAGGCAGTAGTCACTGGTTCTATACTTAGAAGACATGCTTGGCTTAAGGAACAGACCTTGCTAGACCATGTCAAATCAAAACTATTGGACGCACCATTGAACAAAGACAATCTTTTTGGCACCAAGGCAGAAGAGGTTTTAAAAAAAGGTGGAAGAAAAAGCTAAATCTTTGCAGACAGTTAAAGACTTCTTACAGGTCCAGCCTCTGAGGTTCAGTAGGCATTGCCCATCCAAGCACTTGTCCTTTCCGGCCCCTTCCAGTCCAGCTCAGCCAATACCTAGGTGAAGCAGACCCCCCAGACAGCAGTCCCAGGGAATTCAGAGATCTAAGCAGTGGAGTTCCTCCATTTCAAAAACAGGGAGTGCTAAGCCAACCCCTTATGGAAAGAACTCGCAATGACTTTACACCTCCACCCCTTACCTCTGCCCACCTGCTTGTGTCCCTAGGAAGAAAACTCTCCTCCCATGCAAACAACTGGGCCTCTATTACCAACGACAAATGGGTCCTCAACATAGTGTCCCAGGGTTACAAATTTTATTTCCACACTCTGCCAACCCCAAAAGGGTTCCCAGATCTTCCTCCAAACCAGTGGGCAGAGGCCAAAAAACAAGTCCATTCCCTGCTCTCCATGAGGGCAGTACAGCCTGTTCCTGCAGACCAGATAGGCTAAGGTTTTTATTTCAAGCTTTTCCTGGTACCCATTAGAGGGCACCTGGCGCCCAATCCTCGATCTATCAATGCTAAACACCTTCCTGGTGATAACAAAATTCAAAATGCTCACCCTCCAGCAGTTTTTCCTATGCTTTAAAAAAACGATGTAGACCAAAAACACGGAGCAACGACAACTAGTAAAACAAAAAAAGGCTGTGCAGTTGCCACGCAGGGCTGTTTTTATTAAAGTAACTCAACAAACTGATAACGAGAATTAATTAAATAAAATCATGGAGCAGAATACACCAGTACTTAGCGGAAGTACTGGTGTGTTCTGCTCCGTGATTTTATTTTATTAATTCTTGTTACCAGTTTGTTGAGTTATTTTAATAAAAACAGTCCTGCGTGGCAACTGCACAGCCTTTTTTTGTCTTCCTCTGCTTTACAAGGATGCTTGGTTAGCCGCCCTATACCTAAAAGAGGCCTACCTACACATCCCAATCAGGGAATCTTGCAGGAAATATCTATGTTTCAGGGCAGAATCTATACACTTTCCATTCTCTGCGCTTCCCTTTGGCTTTTCCACTGCTCCCAGAGTTTTCACAAAATGCCCGACTCCAGCCATTGCTTTTTGCAGACAAAGAAATATTCAGATTTACACCTACTTAGGTTTAGGAAGACAGTCAGGAAAAGCTGTTACAGCACCCGACCTTTGTAAAGGACCTACTAACCTTCCTGGGGTATACTGTAAACGAAAATAAATCAAAAGTAGTCCCCACTCAAAAAATTGTATTCCTGGGAGCAGCCAGGACACAGCATCCCAGCTGGCATTCCTTACTGCAGAAAAACAAGCCTACCTGACAGGCTACTTCTCTCAACTAGCCACCACAAGGAAAATCTTGCATATTCTAGGGTTCATGGCCTCCTGCATTCTACTCATTCCATATGCCAGACTGCGTATGAGGAAACTACAGTGGTACCTAAAAAGCCTTTGGTGTCAACACACTCAGGACCTGGAAACTGTCATACCTATGATACCCTGTCTAAGGAAAGATTTTCTTCGGTGGGTAGCAACATGCAACCACAACAAGGTTCTTCCCTTCTCACTGCCCCACGCCTCCCAGACCCTCACCACAGACGCATCAGATTATGCCTGGGGTGCACACCTGGATGACAGGTGCATTTACGGCCATTGGAGCCCAAATCAAATACATCTGCACATCAACCAAAAAGAGATGCTAGCTGTTCAGCACACTTTGACAGCTTTCAGTCCTCTACTCTCCCTGGGGCCTGTAGTGATCAAAACAGACAACACCACAGTGATGTGGTATATCCGCAAGCAGGGAGGAACTCACTCTTATCCTCTCTCCAGGTTCGCCATGACCCTTTGGCACACGGCTTCAGCCATGCAAATACACTTGCTAGCACAATTCCTGCCAGACTTACTAAACTCTCTGGCAGACATCTTAAGCAGAAACCTGCTAGACCCACACGAGTGGCAGCTAGACCACAGAACCTTCAACCTTGTAGCCCAGAAATGGGGCACCCTGAAGGTGGACCTCTTTGCCTCCCACAACAGTCATCAGCTCAGCAAATTCTGCACCAGGGAACCTCACAGCAAGCCCTGGAAAGTGGATGCTCTATCCTTCCAATGGGTAAACCTCTTGATGTATGCATTTCCCCCTCTATAACTAATTTCAAGAGTACTGCTCAAAATAAGGGAGGAAAAACCAAGGGCAATCGTGATTGCCCCAGACTGGCCCCACCAGCACTGGTACCCACTGCTGCGCAGCCTGTCACCGCTGCCACCGTGGCATCTACCTCAGATTCCAACTCTCCTGACTCAGAAGAATGGAGAATTCATGCATCCGCAATTGCAAACCCTGAACTTGGCAGCCTGGCGTATACCCTGACCTCTGCTACAGCTGCCAGCCTAAGCAAATAAGTCCTGGATGTTATACATGAGGCCAGATGCCCCAGCACTAGAAAATCCTATCCTGACAAGTGGAAAAGGTTTTGCACCTGGATCCAGGCTAAAGGAGCTGAGACAGCACAGCCCTCCCTACCTTTCATCCTGGATTACTTAGCAGACCTACTACACAGGGGCCTATCTTTCTCTTCTATTAAAATTCATGCCTTTGTCATCTCTGCTCATTACAGCACAGAGCCACCTCTCTTCTCACGCCCTCTCATCCAACAGTTCTTAAGAGGAACTAACAATTTAAGGCCACCCAGAAGAGCTCCTACCCCAGCTTGGGACCTTAATTTTGTGTTGGAAAAGATCACCCTACCCCACTTTGAGCCTGAAGAGTTAAAATTCCTCTCTTAGAAAACAGCCTTGCTTCTGGCTATCACTTCAGCTGGAAGAGTTTCAGAGCTACAAGCACTCATGGCCATAGAGCCTTGCATCATTTTCCATACTGACATATTCTCCCTCAGGACTAACCCAACTTTCATGCCTAAAGTGGTGTCCAGTTTGGCTCTCAACCAATCAAGTCATTTGCCCACCTTTTTCTCTAACTCACAAAACAAGGGGGAAGGAATTCTGCAGTCTCTAGATGTGCACAGACAGCTCAGATTCTACCTGGATAGGACTAAGTCTTTTAAGAAAACTGAGCAATTGCTATTCAACTTTGCAGCAGCTGCACAGGGCAAGGCCATATCCAGACAAACAGTCTTCAAATGTATAGCACACTGCAGCCATTTCTGCTACAAACACCACAGGAAACTGCCATCTAAGGGGGTCAGGACGCATTCCAGCAGGGCAACCTCCACCTCTGCAGTTTTTCTCAGAGGGGTCCCCACCAGAGGCTGCAACATGGACGTTTGTTCATACCTTCACCAAGCATTACCACCTGCCTGTCTTCTCCAAATCCAGGGCAGGTTTTGCAACAGCAGTCTTGCAGGACATCCTAGCCAGCCCCGAGTCTTCTTGACTGCCTCCACACTTTTCTTCAGCTTTGGGAATCAACTCAAGTGTGATGATTGCAGCAGTGAAACACGAAGAACATAGTACAGTTTTATATACTTACCGTAAATGTAGATGTTCGAGTGTATTCACTTTTGCAGTCCTGGTTTCCCACCATCCATCCCCCTTGTCTCTCTCTCTCTCTCTCTCTCTCTCACTCTTTACAGGGAATTTTTGGTATTTACTTTCTACTGGTGGTGTTCTTCTACCATAACTTAGCTCCCTCTTTGGGGGCTTCTGATAGTTGGGGCAAGAAAAACTGATGTAATGGCGTCAGCTGCCTGATTTTATACCACTGACGACCTGACGTCAGTCCACTGACGACCTGACGTCAGTCCTGGAGCAACAGCAACCGATGCAGAAATACTAAGCCTCAGGTATTCGGGCCGACTGAGGGCTTACCCCTGGCGGGATAACCCAAGTGTGATGACTTCATCAGTGAATACATTCGAACATCTACATTTATATTAAGTGTACACAACTGTACTTTCCTAATAACAATTCTGTTAGGTCTCTCTCAGATAGCAGGAAGGTGGGAGGGAAGTTGTAGAATGAAAATGGAAAACACAAATGGATCGTTATGGTGAGTACTTAACTTTTATATCTAATGATATTTTCATTCATTACTCAATGAATTAGACAGAGGTCCCAGCTGCAGTTAAATTGGGTGGCCCTCATGGAAGGATATTCTGGAGCACCGCAGAACTGAATGATGCTCTGTTCTTGGAGACTGTGCTCAATCTTTAATGAGGAACAGTGGTATGAGCATTAGACCAACTGCCAGCTGCACAAATGTCATCAATGGAAGTTCTAGCTCAAAAATCAGCTGACGCAGCCATCAACCTTGTTGAATGTGCCTTTGGTTGTTTTGGTAAAGTTAGGCATTTCAAGGAATGAACATGAGAAATGGTCTGTAATCCATTTTGCTAGTGTAATCTTCAAAACTGCTTTCCCATCTTGGTGTTAGAAAATGAGACAAACGACTTATCTGTTTTTCTAAACTCCTTAATTCTATGTAGGTAAAGTGAAGTTGTCTATGTACATCTAAGAGATCTAGGATGTATTCTCCTTTATTTTCAAAATTTGCAAAGAAAACTGATAGGTTAATGACTTGATTGAGGTTTGATTCAGAGGCCACTTTAAGTAGAAAGGAAGAATTAGTGTGCAGGGTAGCCCTGTCCTTGTTAAAAACTAAGTAAGGTGGTTTTGCAGAGAGAGCTTGGAGTTCTGAAACTCGTCTAGCTGAAGTGATTGCCACCAAAAAGACAGCTTTCTAAGATAAAAACGTAAGGTTTGCTTTGGCTGAAGGCTCAAACAGAGGATGTACTAAAAACTGTAATACCAAAGTGAGATCCCAAGGTGGAGTGGGATCTCGAATTGGAGGCCTAAGCAAAAATGTACCTTTTAGGAAGGCTTTGCACAACTTAGTTGAAGCTGAAGGAGAAGCCTTATCACCAGTGTTTTAGTTGAACTTGGATGCAAACTGTATTTTAATGGTAGAGAAACTTGCATCGGTTTGAAAAATAAGAGGCAAGGAAATCTAAAATAGCTGGAATTGGAGCAGTAAAAGAACTTAAATCTCTCTGATGCATCCTCAAAGAAAATCTTTTCCATTTGCTCTTCTAAATCTTTGTTATTGAATGTTTGTGGGGCGAAGAAAGGATTTGAACTGGAGAGAAAAGCCAGGAATATCTAGCCATCATTGGAATTTTAGAAGCCAAGATGTTAGTTTGAGGCCTGTAATGTCTGGATGAGTCATCCTTGCAGGATGTGACAGGAGATGTGGAGTGGGATCCAGTGTCTAAGGTGGGCATACTAGGTGAGACCATAGAAAAGGAAACCATGTTTGCCGAGGCCAGAAGGTTGCAATGAGGATTACTTTGCTCTTCAGCTGGCTTTCTGAAGAAACTTTGGTGTTGTGGTAGGGAAGGGGAGGCATAAAGGTAAGTGGAGGGCCAAATGTGGACTAGAGCATCTCTCAGTGACTGACCCTGAGGGCAAATTAAGGCAAAGAACCTGCTGCATTTGTTGTTGAGGGGAGAGGTGAACAGATTGCAGCATAGTTGACCCCAGTTGTGGAAAATCATCTTTGCCACAGATTGATTGAGAGATCACTTGGAGGAGTCAGGATAGTCCTGCTGAGCTTGCCCGCTAATATGTTGGATTTCCCTGGTATGTGCGTTGCAATTAGAAAGTGGTTGGAGGAGATCACCCATTGCCAAACTGTCATTGCTTCTCAGGATAGGGGATAAGATCTGGTTCTCCCCTCTTTGTTGATGTTCCAGACTACTGACATGTTGTCCATCTGAAAAGAAGTAGTTTCTAATGGAAGAAAGCTCTGCTGTAATCTCTAGAGCATTTATATGGAAATTGGTCTCTTCTTGCAACCACATGTCTTGAACTGTCCATCCCATGTAATGCACCCCCCATCCCACCTGGGAGGCGTCCTTGGTCAACGTGCTTTTCGGGGGAGGAAGGACAAATGGGAAGCCTTGATAAATCTCTTAGGAATGTATCCACTACAGCAGAGATTTTCTGCAGACCTGAGGTAATTTTATTGGATATCATAGAGATTGTTGATGAAAAGACCATTGTACTGCTAGAGTATATTGAAGAATTCTCATATGAAGACTAGCAGTGGATAGTAAAGTTATTGCAGCAGCTGTCTACCCTAGGGCTTTGAGTATTAATCTTGCTGGGGATGAGACAGAACTTGACTGATGTGCGATCTCAGAGTAAGAATTCTGTTTTGAGGCAGAAAAGCTAGGCAAGTGACTCTGTCTAGAAGACCCCCTATAAACTCCAAGCCTTGAACTGGTTGAGGTTGGGACTTCACCAGATTTATCGTAATCCCCAGAGATTGAGATAAACGTAGAAAGTAATCTCTGGCTTTTACCAGAAGATGCCTGGTCAGTGTAATTAGGAGCCAGTCATCTAAATGAGGAAACACTTTGAATCTCCACGGTCTTAGATGAGCCGCTACCACTAACATGGCTATGGTGAGACCAAAGGGCAGGGCGCTGTACTGATATTGACTGGCTCCCAGACGGAAGCTTGGGTATCTTCGGGAGCATCTGTCCATTTTTATATGATAATACGCATCCCAAAATCACCTCAGGGGTATTGCTGTCAGGGCTGGTGGGGTGACGATTCAGAAGCTTGCCTTCATGGATCAGAACTCCTCTTCCACCCCTTTGAACTCTGCCTTCGAGGCTGCAAAGCAGGTCTTCTGGCAGATCAAATGGAGCCTTTCCCCTCTTATCTTAGATATGCTTCTGTTCTGTCTCAGTGCCAAGAGCTTCTTCACTCTTCCCCACATGGGTATCCAGTACTAAAGACCCACGTTTCCCTACCAGGAATTATGCTCTCCCCTTCCAATACCTCCCCAGAGCGCATCCCACTGAGGAAGTGTCCCGGAAGAGGACATGTAAGAAGAAGCATGTAGACTCCCTTCAGGAGTCCCATCACTGAAGATACAGATTTCGATGAAGGCAAGAGGTCCCCACGGTCACCTCCCAATGATGTCTCTTTTGGAGACATCCAAGAAATCCTGAAACAGAGAGGTGGCTGGACTCCTTCCAACCTTACGTCCGAGGAATCTGTCCTCCTAGAGGCCTTTGGTACTGTACCCTCTACCTCCTGGATGACCCTGCCCACCGATGATCTCCCAATGGGCGTGGAAGGATCCTGACTCCATAGTCCTCATACCTCTGAGATGATACAGGGTAATGGCACCACCTAAGGACAGACAGTTCTGGGAAAATGGGTTCCAGTTGATGCCATGGTTGTAGCGGTGGCCATGAAGAAAGAACTCGCTGTTAAGAGTTTCACTGTCCATCTGTGTAACAGGGAGTCACGGGTGATGTACAGATTAGGTAAGTCTTTCTCTGCTTCAACGACCTTTGTGCTAACATCACTGAATTATTTGGCACACTTAGACTTCAGAGGAATTTGATTAAGGATTTTTCAAATGCTCTCAGGAGCCATTTCTGAAGAGGTTCAGGATTCTGAAACTTCTCATTTGGACCCCTACAGTCTATATCCAACTCTTCTATTATGTTAGTTTCCAACATAGCGGAAGGACGTTCAACAGCAGTAGGTTCAGGCATTTCCTTGAGGAGACGTGCCGGGATGCAGTTTTGTGGAACCATTTAAGTCCTCTTGTCAATGCTCCTTTTGACAGAACTACTTTTTTTGCCCCTAAAGTAAAGGAAACACTATCCAGGTGTGAGAAGAATGGGAAGACCTTGTCTGCTGTGGCTGTACATTTTTCCATTTCCCAAAAATCTTATTCCAGGAATCAGCCGAGTAGCTGGAAAATGTGGTTCAAAAAGTCTCAAGGTCCTTTCCAAAACACACTAGGCAGAGGTTTCCCTAGGGGCAGCGGAGGAAACTGAAATGGAAAATGATGCCCTTGTGGCAGAGATGGTCTGTAAAGCTAGGGTTTGCGAGACTTTTTCTTTGACGAACCCTATCTGCGCTCCTGAGTGATAGTGCGACTATTCACCTTTGGAGACTGTTGGGAGGGTGTTTATCTCTGCACCAGAGAGCCTGGCTAGACTTAATGGAAGACACTTTGGAGTAAAGGATTATTTCTAGAGGTTGTACTGAATGTGCTTTATAAATCTTCAGGGCGCCTATTATCATATAAAAATTAACAGGCAATCCAGCAACTATCTACTCTTCTGTCTGGGAGCCATTTATTACCAGTTTAGAGTACTACCCTTTGGACTCGCCACAGGCCTCAGGATGTTCACCAAATGCATGGCATTAGTGGCAGCTCACCTCAAACTGCAGGGATTCCAGGTGTTTCCCTATCTGAATGACTGTCTCATTTCCACTCTGACCAGTGTGCCAGAGATCAGGTTCTCCAGACTTGAACTGTTTTGGGGATTACCATAAACTATAACAAATCACAACTTGTTGGACTTTATAGAAGCATTTTTTGATATGAGATGAACCATTGCAGCTCTACCACTGCACAGAATTTAGTCAATAACAGCACAAGTCAGAAAGATTATAGTGAGTACCTCAATTCAGCCTGCCTGGCCCTTCAGACTCTGGGCTTCATGGTAGCGGCAGTAACTCTGGTTCCACTAGCCAAGTTTCGCATGAGGACTCTACAGTGGATGCTGGCTACTCAGTCAGTCCTTTATCAACTAATGTTGTACCAGATAAGAATTACCCAGATGTGCAAAAGAGATCTGAGCTGGTGGATTCAGTCTGACAAAATACTTAAGGGACATCCTTTCATTCCCCAACAGCCCAAGGCCATAGTGACCACAGATACTTCCCAGATAGGGTGAGGGTGGGCATTATCTGGGAAAGATAGTCCAGGGCATATGGTCCCTCAAGGAGACCAGTTTGCACATAAATGTCCTGGGTATGAGTGTTGCTTTTGGTGTTGCAGATATTTCAGGATGCTCTCCCCTCTGGGATGATTGTGATTCAAACAGACAGCATGTCAGCTGTATGAAACATCAACAAAAGGAGGGAATCAAATCTTACCCATTGTGTCAAGAAGATCTCAGGGTCTGGCAGTGGGTGATCCCTTCCAACTACTTTCTAGTAGCTATGCACATTCCAGGGAAATCCAACGTGATAACTGACAAACTGAGCAGGTGCATTCTTATTCCTCATGAGTGGTCCCTCAACGAAACAGTGGAGGATGAGATTTTCAATCTGTGGGGCCAGCCTTGCTGCCACCTTTTTGCCTTTATGCTAAACAACAAGTGCAGCAACTACTTTGCCCTAATTCCTCCACAGGGGAAGTCACAGAGGGATTCTCTATTCCACGTTTGCCCCCCCCCCCCCCGACTTCTCTATGCTTATCCACCAATTCCTTTGATTCCAAAATATCTAAATTTCTAAAAAAAAAGCTACCATGTCGAAGAACAAAGTAATTCTCATTGCACTCTATTGGCCTCAACAAATTCAGTTTCCCTTCCTTTGGCCTCACCGGGTTTCAACCTTCATGGACACTAGATCCGACTCCGGACTTCCTGTCTCACCCAGCAGGTATGACACATCCAGATGTACCAAACCCTCAAGCTGACTGCTTGGCATTTCCAGTTCCAGTAATAGCCAGACAGTCCATGCTCTCTTCACCCGGTTGCCATATAATTTTATCTTCCTGAAAGCCCTCAACAAGGAAGACATATTTCAGTCAATGGAAAGATTTGTTATTTGGGTGCAACAACACAGCTTGGACACTTTCTCAGCCCCTATTAATTCAATTTTGGACTTCCTAGTGCATTTATTTCTAAAGGTTGCCAGTTTCTTGACCATTAAAGTGCAACTGGCAGCAGTTTCCAATGATCACATTGGATTTATTCGCTCCTCTATTGCTTCTCACAAATTGAGCAAAGCTGTCTTAAAAGTTACTCTCCCTCTTCTTCTTCTTCTTCTTTCGGCTTTTTCCCAGTTAGGGGTCGCCACAGCGGATCACCTGTCCGCTCATGACTGGCAGTGGAGTTTTACAGTATCGAGTTGCCAGCCCGACGCCCAACCTTCCACAGAAGGCACACACACACACTCACACCTAGGGCCAATTTAGAGTATCCAGTCCACCTGCAGCATGTCTTTGGGATGTGGAAAGAAACCGGAGCACCCGGAGGAAACCCATGCAACCACAGGGAGGACATGCAGACTCCACACAGAAGGCACCCCAGCCGAGGATTGAACCGGAGAACCTCTTGCTGTGAGGCGACAATGCTAACCACTGCACCACCGTGGCCGCCCTAAAAGTTACTCTCCCTCTAAGGCCCCCTTTTAAAGATTATACCTCTCCATGGGATCTGACTCTGTTATTGCACTCTCTCACACAATTGCCCTTTTGAACCAGCAGCGGCATGTGATCTGAAATATCTCACATGAAAGACAATTTTCTTGGTTGCCATAACTTCTGCAAGAATTTCTGAGATTCAAGCATTATCATCTAACCCACTGTACCTAATTTTCCACAAAGATAAGAGTAAGCTTATGTACCTATCTGTCATTTCTGCTTAAGGTGGTGTCAGAGTCCAATATCAGTTAAGCCTTCAGTTTGTCAGTGTTCTTCCCGAAGTTTGTCAACAAAGAAGAATATGTCTTGTCCTTATTGGATGTTCATAGACAATTACGCTTTTATTTATACAGGACGAAGAAAATCAAAAAAGCTGAACAGTTTTTCATTTCATTTTCTGAACCAACCTTGGAGAAACCAATTTCTAAAGTTACGTTATCAAATTGGTTGACAAGTTGCATTTCTTTTGTTTACTCTAAACTGGGTATTACTGTTCTACATCCATTGAAAGGTCCTTCCACTAGATCCATGGTGACTTCCACAGTTTTTCAGTCAAGAATGTCCACAGATGCTGCATGTGCAGCAGCAGCTTGGACTACTCCCTATACCATTGTAACTCATTACAAATTGGATCTGGTCTCTGGAGGCAGGGCATCATTTGGTTCTATGGTGCTCCGGAATATCTTTCCTTGAGTCCACCCTGGACACAGGTAGCTAGGGATGCTGTCCCACTTGTAGAGGATAGAATGAAAATTGACAACATCCGATAAAGAAGTTATGTACTTACCATAACGTTCTGTCTGTGTTGTCCATTTTCATTCTTCAACTTCCCTCCCACCAACCCCCATCCTAAGGGTTCTGGAGGAACAAATGTTTACAGGATACCTGTATATTGTTATACATTAAGTTCTTGATTTGGCTTCTTCATTAACTACTGTAATCTTTATCCTCTTTTGAGCAGCAAACAAGATCTGAGGCAGTTGGGGAAGGTGCATAACGGGTAAGGGGGAAGCTCAAGAGATTTTGTTAATGCTAGCTTTAGCTGATCCCACTTGTTGAGTAAGAATGAAAGTGGACAACACAGATGGAGTGTTGTGGTAAGTACATCACTTCTTTTTCTTTGTTGTTCTCCATACCAGCTTCTTTGGGCTTCTATCCACTCTCCAGTTTTTTTCAGTAGATCAACAGTCTGTCTCTGTGGTTCTTCCTTCCCTAACGCGAAAAAAACTTTTTAAGGAGTCTTCAAGAATTAATCCAGGTCAGTAGTTGTTACTCAAACCACCCATTTTGTCTTCCAGCCCTCTTGGGTTAACCTTCCAAGCCGCCAAAGTTTGGAGGTCAGACACATTCTCTGTGGCTGTAGGGCTGCCCTCAGCAGCAAGAGAGAGAGACACTTTTGTTATTGTCTGAGGAAGGAGCAGGTGAAGGCACTTCTCTTGGCAGAGAAAGGTTTTTGGATGCTGGGTTCAGTGTACTTAAGAGCCAGACGTTGTTAAGCGACAGTTCCTTAGTGAGAATAACTTCCAGTCACCAGTGTCTTTTTCCATGGACAGGGAGATTTACTGGGATTTGCCAAGGAACTGACTACTGCTTTTTTCCTTTTCTTATCATCCTGCTTGGAAAAAAAGTGGAAAAAGTTCCTTTTCATTCTGACAAGATTTTCCATTGAGAAGAGCAGTGAGTGCAATGGGAGGGGTATACCTCAGGAGTTTCTTCTCAGTCCAAGCATTGTGATTCTGTGGACATTATTGCTTCAGAATTCCCTGTTAAAGAAATTTCTTACAGTGATCTTTTACCTAACATAAGAGTTTTAGTATGATCAGAGTGAAATTCCAAAAGCACAGATAACGTATTAGGATTTGTTAGATACAGATGCTTAAAACTGCACCCATCCTCCTGTATTGGCTGCTTTAGAGAATGTTTTCTCACTGTATCAATCCTCCCTGCTGGACAGCCTTTGGCCCTCATGAGGTGTGACAGGTTGTACAAGGTGCCCCAGACCCATAAGTACCTTTTTTTTTAATCCTAAAGCAGATTCAGCAGTCATTGTTTTAAACAAATGTGCTACTGCTAAACAGGTTACTGATACTATTCCCATTATTACTGACAGAGATTGGAAAGTAGTGTACAAGTTCATAGGTAGGTACTAGGCTATCTGCCCGAAGGCATTTATAAGCCTAGCCAGAATGTGTTTGCTTTCGCCGCACCCTTAGATTAGTTCCCTGTGCCTCTGTGCAGCAGTGCCACTGAAGTGATCCCAGGGGTAAACCTTCTGTTTCCCATCCACTTGTCAAGGTTTCTTTTGAAGAGTGTTAGCGAGGAGCTCTGCCTAATGTAGATTGGAATCTTGTTCCAAAGCATGGGAAGTCTCTGGGACAGGAATATAACCAGTGGAGTAGTGATACAACAAAAGTACAAAAATGTAACATAAAAAGCAATTTGCACCTTACTAAAAGAAAATTGTAACCGATTCTAGAACAAAGGGCTGTCATTATTTTGCAACAGTCTAACAGAAAGTGCTGTACAGCAAATGAAAAGATAATATGGAATCATAAAAGGGAACATTTCATTTAAAATAAATAGAAAAGGAAAACCTTTTTGAGCAAATACAATATGTCTACATCATTCATGATTATACAAAATACATTTTCTCACTGCAGTTACCCAGGAATACCAGCAGTCGTTGCATAGATCTCAAACTCTTTGTGAAGTAGTCATGTTTAATTCTCAGCTGCTAAGTCTTAGACACTTAAGGAAGAGTATGGGGTATGTCAGTACTATCACACCTACAAACTGGCAGCCTTGGAAAAACTTGCAGTATAACTATTTAATAACTTGTTGAGACTTTAAAGTTACTGTGAAGACTCTAGCAGCAACTGACCTTCAAATGCAATTGAAGGTAATTCAAGATCAAACTGAACAAAGGTTTTGGATGCCGAGCAAGATGCCTGCAATCTGCAGTACTACCAGTCTATCCAAATAGGTATCAAATGAGAGAACAAAATACCTCATTTCTTCATATTATCATGTCATATAAAGGGGACTTGAAATGAATCCTGGGAGCCAGGAGGAAACTCTGCTAATGTCCGTATAACAGGCCTCATGTTGGTCATTTTATGTAAGAAAAAAAATTATAATGCAGTAAGGAACACGTAAGAGTGATTTTGATTTTTTTTTTATATATATCATTATTTTTGCTAATGAATACATTTTTTGAGTTTCAGGGTATAGTTTACCTTTAAAAATTGGTGGTGGTCAAGCAGTTGGAGGCAGCTAGATGGCAATGATGATCTTTGAGGAAGGGTGGTTTGTATTTTGCAAACTACAGTTAGCAAAATATGTATAATGTGTATTATACCTGCAGTGGGATTAAATCCTGTGGCCTTCCTGGGACAGCATGTAAAGAAACTGGTTAGCCCACAGGGAAGTTTTAGCCATTAAAGGACTTTGCCTATTGTCTATTTGTATGGGTTTGAAGACCCGGGTTTAGTAGGATGCCCAGACATTTCTTCTACTGCCTGGTTGTACAGTATAGGAAAGGGTCACTATAAGTTAGTGGTAGATTACAACTCAGCATCTGGTTTTCTGCAAAAAAAAAAAAAAAACATAGAGGCCGTTTTACATTTTTTTTTGAGTTAGCAGACAATTTTAGCCACAGAGAAAAGACTATAAAATCATTCTGCAGTACTTATTTGCACTAAATGACAAGCCTTTCCTGGTCAGCGGAGTATGTTACCTGCATATGACTGCTGTGCCAAGCTCATAGTTGGTCACTGTTTTATCCAGGTAAACAACTTTAAATAAATTAGTTTGAAAGTGTTTTGACAGATTGTTACTACATAGAGATAGAGGATTACTGAAATGAGCACTGACCCCTGACTCCTGTAGTGAGTCACTCTACACCTGAGGTGACTTAGCTGGACAGACCTTGGACAAGGGCGTTATTAGAAAGGTAATTTTGAAGTCACCAAATATCGGTCTTGTAAGCCAAATCACTCAAACAACATCTGCATCCACAACTTCCCAAACTTAACAGTTTAAAATGTTGAGGAAGAAACTATATTTTTGTACTTCAGCTTTCAGAGTTTTGAACTGTCAAGCTCATATGTTAAAGTTTTTGCTTATGTTGTTTGAAAATATGCATAAGTTAATGGTTAGCTTCCCTTCCTTCTCCTGTGGTAAAGAATTTGTTAAATGCTTCTACGACGGCTGCATCTCAGGTGACAATGCATGTCCTAAAATGTGCACATGATGCAGCTGACTCTTCCTGTAGGGCTTCTGCATCTGGATCAGTTTAAGTCTGAGATTTTAATCTCCCCCATAGGTAAAGCAACTCTGTCTGGCCCTCCTGAGCTGACTTACTGAAGAAGTGTGATGAAAGGGGAAAACTGTTAACAGGAATGACTCAGATTTTTCCATCCCACCTTTTATAACTCAAGTAATGGTTTTCCCTTGTCTTAGTCCTCATTTTCCTATAAACAGTTTAAGCAGCAAGAACCCAAATGTGGTTTAAAAAATGGAAAGGATGCTTAAAAAAGAAGGGAAAATCCTCCAAACCTCAAGGACAGTCTCCCAGTCATCATGACTGTCTGCTTTTTCAGGTTCCCCTGCCTCATACCCTAGCAATCTTTCTATGTCCCTGAGATTTCAGCTTTCCTTAAGCTTCAGATCATCTCATGCAGTGAGTTCTAACTGTAATCCAGAAAGAATATTCCTATCAGTAGGAATCCCTTCCACCTTACCCAAGAAACCAAATTTTTGTTTTTCCTCCCATTCCAGACAACATGCAGTCTCCGGGAGTCATAGAATCAGTGCCTGTTAATGTCTGAGACAAAGACTATTAAGATATTTCTGGTTCCCAAACCACAAGGATGCTGGAGGCCTGCGTAGAACTTTTTTTGCTGTAAACCTTTTTGCCAGAATTCTGAAGTTCAAGATATTACCATTTCAAAGTTGTGTACCTTTAATTCCTCATCTAGCTTTCATGGTAAATCTGGACTTGGTCTGCCATCACATTTCTATTGCCAGACATTTCTAGTGTTAAAGTTGTGCTGTGTCTGGCATTCATGATCAGTTTTATGTTTTACCCTTTGGACTTTCCACTGCACCGAGGGTATTCACCAAATGCCTAGCTCCAGTCATTGCTTATTACAGACTCCAGGGCATTTATGTTTGAACAGTTGTCTAATATTTGTAGGTTATTTTCCAGCTGTCAAGCTCTTACGCAACTGTTGAACTTCTAATCAGTCTGAGTTTTCAAAGCAATTTGTAGAAGTCTTCTGTCATTTCATCTCACAGAATGATTTTTCTGGGATTTGTGTTAGGGAGCAGTCTTCCTTTCTCAGACTAAGTATATTTGTTTTAACAGTTCTAGATTTTTTTATAGCCCAAGCCAAGCGTCTGCAAGGGACTTTCTCAGGATTCTTGGGTACATAGCATCAATGAACATGCTGCCCTTTGTCAGACTACGCATAAGGAAAATACAGTGCTACCTCATATCAGTCTTGACTCAACACCTCCACCCTTTGACTTTTCAAATTCCAGATGTTCTTCGTGTTTCACTGTTGCAGTCATCACATTTGGGTTATCCCTGCTAGAGTAGTCCCCTGTCAGCCTGAATACCAGAGACTTAGTATTTCTGCGTCAGTTGCTGTCACTTGAGGACTGGTCAGGTCGTCAGTGGTATAAAGTAAGGCAGCTGACGCCATTACATCAGTCTTTTTTGTCGTGGAGCCCAAAGCAGAAGCAATTCACACGAGTGCCGGTCGGCCGCTACCTAAGTTTTCGTTTCCGAATTGAAGATGAAGTCTTCTAAAGCTAAGTACCCCATTGAGGACCTTTTTTTCTTGCATTAACTGATGTCAGAAAAAGTTAATTGTCTCGCCTGTGGAAAGCAAATACCACACCGAGACTTCACTCTGCCTGCGTCACTTGTCTAGGCCCAGACCACGATGTCCCCCGTTGTCGCTTCTGTGCTTTAATGCCAGAATTATCTGTCTGGTCCTTATTGTAGCCATATATTTCTGTTTACAGTCCTCAAATTCTGATATGGCTTTGGTAAGCCATCCAACAGAAGATCTTCCGAAAAAACGTAAAGATAAAGAAAGAGACAGACCACACAGGTCCAAACCTACCGACGACGCTTCTATTAAGCTAGTTGTCAGTCCTCCGGTACTCAATGAGGCGCTTTTGCAGCCCCTGATACCTGTTTCAGTTGATTCCCAGGCCGCTACCGAAACCCTTTCGGAGTCCGGCATGCCTCAAAACTCTTCTTCGACTAAGGATCCTGCTATTGTCTCTCCCTTGGATGGATCTAGAGCTGCTGAGCAGGCACAGGCTTCCGAGGAAGTCTTTCACACCATCGAATCTTGACACAAACTGACATCTTCTTTCGCGACTACCGTTTTTTTTGAAAACAACCGAGTTTCTTAGGCCCAGGGTTCGAACCACACCCAAGAAACTGACTACCCACTCTCTGGTGCCTTCTACCTTGCCTCAGTCTCAAATGCATAAAATGGCAGAAGACCTTATCTTGCTGATCAGGTGAAGTCAAGCTACCCCCTGAAAAAGGAAAAGAGATCTGTCACCAGTAGTTTTGTCTGAACAAGAGTCAGATGAATCTGATGCATCTGACTATGAAGACATGCAACCCCTTTCCAGTTATGAGGATTCTGATGCAGAGGAATCCATTCTTTCAGCCTCTCCCCCAGATGATTTTTCCTTTGGGGAAACCCTGCATACTTTAAGGGACCATTTCCAATGGGAGTCAGGACTGCCCTCAGTCTAAAAAGAGACTTGGGGAATTCCTAGATCTTCCGCAGCACAGACCCTTGGCCATCCTCCCAGTCTTGGATGTGGTGGATGATGTTTTCCTTGAATACAGCTTGACTCCTGATGCCCTACCTCCTGCTCCCAGAAAACCAAACTGGTAGTATAGAGTCCCTGACTCACACAAGTAGCTTTTTAAAAATCCAACAGCTGACCCTGAGGTCCTTTCTCAAGGGCCTAAAAGGATTAAAGCAACCTCTGCTAAGAATCCCACCCCCTCAGACAGGGATTCCCCAAGCATTGGACAGATGGGAGTAAAAAAAGTATACACCTCAGCTGCTCTTGCTTTTAAATTGTGAGTTTCATATGCTTAAGTATCAGCAACATACCTTGGAACTCCTTAAACAAAAAAAGTCTTCCTTTTCTGCTTGGGCAGAATCTAAAGATTTACAGGACTTAATGCATTCTGCAAGTCAAATAACTGAACACACTTTGCACTGTGGTTTTCACGCCCTTGAAGCTTCTTGCAGGGCAGTAGTCACTGGATCTGTCATTAGAAGACAGGCATGGCTTAAGGAACAACCCCTGCCAGACAATGTCATATGGATGCCCCCTTGCACAAAGATAACTTATTTGGCACCAAGGCAGAACAGGTCTTAAAGATGGAAGAAAAAGCAAAATCTATGCAAACATTTAATTTCCTACAGGTCCAGCCCCCTAGGTTTAGCAGGCATTTTCCCTCCAAGCACTGGTCCTTTCCTGCTCTGTGTAAACATTCCCAGCCTAGGCCCCATGGTAGCAGACCCCCCAGACAGCAGCCCCAGGGAATGCAGAGATCTAAGCAGTGCACTACCTCCATTTCAAAACAAGGGAGTTCTAATCCACCCCCTTATGGTAAGAACTCACAATGACTTGCCTCCTCCCGATCACCCCTCTGCCCATCTTCACTTACACCTAGGAGGAAAACTTTTCTTTCACTTAAGCACCTGGGCCACCATTTCCAAGGACTAATGGGTTCTGAACATCATGTCTCAAGGATACAGATTTTCCTTCCACACCCTTCCAACCCCAAAAGGGTTCCCAGCTCTACCACCAAATCAGTGGGCAGAGGCTCAAAAGCAAATCCATTCCCTGCTCTCTTTGAGGGCAGTAGAGCACGTTCCTGCAGAACAGATAGGCCAAGGCTTCTACTCCAGACTTTTTCTGGTACCCAGAAAAGAAAACACCTGGTGCCCCATCCTCGATCTATCCATTCTAAACACCTTCCTGGTGATACCAAAATTTAAAATGCTGACCCTCTAGCAGCTGCTACCCATGCTTTCCAAGGATGCCTTGCTAGCCACCCTGGATCTAAAAGAGGCCTACCTCCACATTCCTATCAGGGAATCATGCAGAAAATATCTCCGCTTCAGGGCAGGGTCTCAGCACTTTCAGTTCGCTGCGCTTCCCTTTGGCTTATCTACTGCTCCCAGAGTTTTCACAAAATGCCTGGCTCCGGCCATTGCCTTTTGCAGACAAAGAAATATTCAAATTTACCCCTACTTAGACAACTGCCTTATTCTTGCAGACAGCCAGGAAAAGCTGCTCAAGCACCTGGCCTTTGTAAAGAGCCTACTAACCTTCTTAGGGTACGCAGTCAACTAAAAGAAATCAAAGCAGGTGCCCACCCAAAGGATAATCTTCCTGGGAGCAAGTCTGAACACAGCATCCCAGACGGCATACCTTACACCAAACAAACAAATTTTCCTGACAACCTACTTCTAACTAGCCACCAGGCCCCAGCTAACTGCAAGGAAGATCCTGCAAGCTCTGGGGTTCATGGCATCTTGCATACTTTTCATTCCATATGCCAGATTGCATATGAGGAAACTTCAAACCTAAACCTAAAGAGCCTTTGGTTTCAGCACTCTCAAGACCTGAAAACTCTTCTATGTATAACTCCTTGTCTCAGAAAGGAATATCTTTGGTGGGCAACAGCATGCTCCCACAAGAAGGGACTGCCCTTCTCACCACCTCCCGCCGCCCAGACCCTCACCACAGACTCATCAGACTACGCTTGGGGTGCACACCTGGACGGCAGGTGCATACAGAGCCAATGGAGCCAACAGCAAATCCTCCTGCACGTCAGTCTAAAAGAGATGATGGCTGTGCAGCACAAGTTGATAGCTTTCAAACCCCCTTCTCTGTCCAGGAGTTCTCCTGATCAAGACAGACAGCACCACTGTGATGAGGTACATCAACCAGCAGGGCGGGATTCACTCCTACCCTCTCTGCAGGCTGGCCATGACCCTTTGGCTCACAGCCACTTCCATGCAACTACACCTTTTAGCACAATACCTACCAGGCTCTCTCAACTCCGAAACCTTCTGGACCCTCATGAGTGGCAGTTCAATAGAAGTACCTTCACCCTAATAACTCAGAAATGTGGAACCCCGAAGGTCATCTTCTTTGCCTCCCACACCAACCATCAGCTCAGCCACTGCTGCACCAGGGAGCATCACTGCATGGCTTGGAAAGTGGATGCCCTCTCCTTCCCCTGGGTCAACCTCTCCGTCTATGCCTTTCCTCCCCTACCTCTCATCCCCAGAGTATTTCTCAAAATAAGGGAGGAAAAACCAAAGACCTTTCTTATAGCTCCAGACTGACCCCATCAACACTGGTACCCCTTGCTCCGCAGCCTGTCCCCGCTACCTCCATGGCATCTTCCTCAGATTCCAAACCCCCTAACCCAGAGGGAAGGAGAATTCATGCATCCCCATTTGCAGACACTCAGTTTGGCAGCTTGGCTTATTCCCTAACCAATTTCCCATCCTCAGTAAATAGGTTGTGGATGTTATTCTTGAGCCAGATGCCCTAGCACCAGAAAGTCTTGCGCAGATAAATGGAAAAGGTTCTGCACCTGGATCCAGGCTAAGGGGGCCAATATGGCACAGCCCTCCATCCCTCTCATCCTGGATTACTTAGCTGACCTACTACACAGTGGCTCTCTTTCTGTTCTATAAAAGTTCATGCCTCTGCTATTTCTGCTCATTTTCTCTCAGAGCAGCCCCTTTTTTCACACCCTTTGATCAAACAGTTCCTGAGAGGGGCTAGCAGCTTGAGGCCCCCAGAAGGGCACCAACACCAGCTTGGGACCTTAACTTTCTCTTGGAAAAGCTCACCCTGCCCCCTTTCGAACCCGCTTCTTCTGCGGAGCTAAAATTTCTCTCCTGGAAGACAGCCTTCCTTCTGGCCATCACTTCAGCCAGAAGGGTGTCTGAGCTGCAGACACTCATGGCTGTGGAACCCTTTATCTTCCATGCAGACCGGGTATTCCTCAGAACAACCCCATCCTTCATGCCCAAGGTGATGTCCAGTGTGGCTCTCAACCAATCCATTAATTTGCCCATCTTCTTTCCTAACCCCCCAGAACAAGGGAGAAAGATTCTTTACTTTCTAGATGTGCACAGACATCTCAGATACTATCTTCCTAGGACTAAATGCTTCAGAAAGTCTGATCAACTGCTGGTTAGCTTTGCTACAGGGACAAAAGGCAAAGTCATCTCCAAGCAATCCATTTCCAAATGGATAACACACTGCATCCATTTCTGTTACAAACCGCATGGTAAGCCTCCCTTCAAGGGGGTTAGGACTCACTCCAGAGCAGCCTCCACCTTTACAGCTTTCCTCAGAAGAGTCCCCACCAGGGACATCCTGGAGGCTGCCACCTGGACATCTGTTCACACTTTCACCAGGCATTACCACCTGCCTCTCTTGTCCAAATCCAGGGCAGGTTTTGCCTCCGCAGTCATGTGGGGCATCCTAGCCAGCCCCTAGCTCCCTTGACTGCCTGCACCCTTTTCCTCAGCTTTGGGAATCTACCCAAATGTGATGACTGCAACAGTGAAACATGAAGAACATAGTACAGTTGTGTACACTTACCATAAATGTAGATGTTTGCGTGTATTCACTGTTGCAGTCATGGCTTCCCTCCCTCCATTCCCCCTTTTATTTCTCTTTCTCCTTTTGTTACCATTCTTCCTTGTTGTTCACCTTTCCTTACCAGGGACATAGTGGTATTTTTTTCCACTGGTGGGGTTCTTTCACCAGAACCTGGCCTCCTACTTTGAGGGCTCCTGACAGGTTAGGGTAAGAAAAACTGATGTAATGGTGTCTGCTGCCTTACTTTATACCACTGACGACCTGACGTGTGTCCTCAAGTGAAAGCAACCGACGCAGAAATACTGAGTCTCTGGTTTTCAGCCCGGCCGAGGGCTACCCAATGTAATGACTGCAACAGTGATTGCACTCTAACATCTACATTTATGGTGAGTGTACACAACTGTACTTTCTGTGATTTGGAAAGAGGGAAAATGGATGGTAGGTAAACAAGATAGCTTGCAGGTTGATTTTTTCCATCCATCCTTCTGACTTCCTGCAGTCAGTCACCACAGATGCTTCGCATCTGCTATGGGGAGCAGTTTCAAAAGGGGTAAAACTATACAAGCTCTATGGGACCCAGTGGACAGACAAGACAGCACATAAAAGTCAGATAGGCATTGCTTGTCATCAGTTCTTTCAAGGCCTTGAAATACCTCTGGTCTCCAGGTGCTCTGCAAGTGTACATAGACAACATCACAGTGATATGGTATTTAAACAAATGTGGCTAACATATCCCACCCTCTTTGCAGGCTGGCTGTTGTAGCCTGGAGGTAGCAGTTCATTTCAGTACAAATCTTCAAGTTTCGTACATTCTGTCAAAGCAGAAAAGCAGACTTTGACTGATCTCAGCAGGACCTGGATAGACCCCCCCCCCCCCCCCATGCATTGAAACTGTATCCCGGCTCTTCCAAGAATTGATCTAACTGTAGGGAACACCTCATGTAGCTCTGTTTACCTCCTCTCAAAATAGACAACTAAATTAATTCTGCTCCGGGTTTCCTTGCATTCAGGCCTTGAAGAACTTCTTCTTTTGGCTGCTCCCATCAGGGTTCGCCACAGCAGATCAACTGTTTCCATTTCTTCCTGTCCTCAGCATCTTGCTCTGTCACGCCAACCACCTGCATGTCCTCTCTCACCACATCCATAAACCTTATCTTAGGCCTTCCTCTTTTCCTGTTACCTGGCAGCTTCATCCTTAGCATTTTTTTTCCAATATAGTCTGCATCCCTCCTCAGCACATGTCCAAACCAACGTAATCTTACCTCTCTGGCTTTGTCTCCAAACCTTCCAACCTGGGCTGACCCTCTAATATACTTATTCCTAATCCTGTCCATCCTCGTCACACCCAGTGCAAATCTTAACATCTTCAACTCTGCCACGTCAAGCTCTGACTCCTGCCTTTTTGTCAATGCCACTGTCTCCAACCCATATAACATAGCTGGTCTCACTACCCTCTTGTAGACCTTTCCTTTCACTCTTACTGGTACTCGTCTGTCACAAATCACTCCTGACACTCTTCTCCACCCACTCCATCCTGCCTGTACTCTCTTCTTCACCTCTCTTCCACACTCACCATTACTCTGAATTGTTGATCCCAAGTATTTAAACTCATCCACCTTCACCACCTATACTCCCTGCATCCTCACCATTCCTCTGTCCTCCCTCTCATTCACACACATATATTCTGTCTTAGTCCTGCTGACCTTTATTCCTCTTCTCGCTAGAGCATATCTCCACCTCTCCAGGGTTTCCTCTACCTGTTCCCTGCTCTCACTACAGATCACAATGTCATCTGCAAACATCATAGTCCACGGGGACTCCTGTCTGATCTCATCTGTCAACCTGTCCATCACCATTACAAATAAGAAAGAGCTCAGAGCTGAACCTTGATGTAATCCCACCTCCACCTTAAACGCATCCGTCACTCCCACCGCAGATCTCACCGCTGTCACACTACCCTCGTACATATCCTGTACCACTCTTACATGCTTCTCTGACACTCCCGACTTTCTCATACAATGCCACAACTCCTCTCTAAGCACCCTATCATATGCTTTCTCTAAATCCACAAAGACACAATGCATCTCCTTCTGACATTCTCTGTACTTCTCCATCAACACTCTCAAAGCAAACATTGCATCTGTAGTGCTCTTTCCTGGCATGAAACCATATTGCTGATCACTAATCATCACCTCCCTTCTTAACCTAACTTCCACTACTCTTTCCCATAACTTCATGCTGTGGCTGATTAATTTAATCCCTCTGTAGTTACTACAGCTCTGCACATCACCCTTATTCTTAAAAATCGGTACCAAACACTTTTTCTCCATTCCTCAGGCATCCTCTCACTTTCCAAGATTTCATTAAACAATCATAGTTAAAAATTCCACTGCCATTTCACCTAAACACCTCCATGCTTCCACAGGTATGTCATCTGGACCAACAGCCTTTCTGTTCTTCATCCTCTTCATAGCTATCCTTACTTCTTCCGTGCTAATCCACTGCACTTCATGATTCACTATCTGCACATCCTCCAACCTTCTCTCCCTCTCATTCTCTTCATTCATCAGCCCCTCAAAGCACATCATCCAACCTTCTCTCCCTCTCATTCTCTTCATTCATCAGCCCCTCAAAGTACTCTTTCCATCTGCTCAACACTCTCCTTGCTTGTGAGTATGTTTCCCTTATTATCCTTTTATCACTCTTACCTGCTGCACATCTTTACTAGCTCGGTCCCTCTGTCTAGCCAATCGGTACAGGTCCTTTTCTCCCTCCTTAGTGTCCAACCTTTTATACATCATGTCATACGCCTTATCCTTAACCACCTCTCTCTTTGCCGTGCACTTCATCTCCTTATACTCTTGTTTACTTTCTTCATCCTTCTGACAATCCCACTTCTTCACCAACCTCTTTCTCTGTATACTCTCCTGTACTTCTTCATTCCACCACCAGGTCTCCTTGCCCTCCTTCCTCTTTCCAGATGTCACCTTTCTAGCCATCTCTCTTACTAGCTCAGCTGTAGCTACCCAGCTATTCGGTAACTCTTCACTGCCACCCAGTGCCTGTCTTAATTCTTCCCTGAACATCACCTCACAATTACCATTTTTTCAATTTCCACCATTTGATCCTTGGTGCTGCCCTCACACTCATCCTCCTCTTCTTGATCACCAATGTCATCCTACAAACCACCATCCTATGCTGCCTAACTACACTTTCCCCTGCCACCACTTTACAGTCTCCAGTCTCCTTCAGTCTGGCCCTCCTACATAAGATATAATCCACCTGTGTGCATCTTCCTCCACTCTTGTATGTCACCCTATGCTCCTCCCTCTTGTTAAAATACATATTCAACACAGCCATGTCCATCCTTTTCGCAAAATCCACTACCATCTGACCTTCTGCATTCCTTTGCTTAACACCATACCTACCCATCACTTTCTCATCCCCTCTGTTCCCTTCACCAACAGGCCTATTGAAATCTGCTCCAATCACCAGTCTCTCACCCTTGGGTACAGTCATCACCACTTAATCCAACTCACTCCAAATTTTTTCTTTCTCATCCATCGCACACCCAACTTGTGGAGCATATGCACTAACAACATTCATCATTACACCATCAATTTCCAGCTTCATAAACATCACTCTATCCGACACTGTTTTCACCTCCAAAGCACTCTTAGCATACTGTTCCTTCAGGATAATGCCTACGCCATTTCTCCTCCCATCCACACCATGATAAAACAATTTGAACCCGCCTCCGATACACCTAGCCTTGCTCCCCTTCCATGTGGTCTCTTGCACACACAATATACCAACCTTCCTTCGGTCCATCATATCAGCTAGCTCTCTCCCTATACCAGTCATACTGCCAACATTCAAAGTACCGACCCTCACTGTCACAGTCCTAGCCTTTACCTGCCTTCAGCCATTCCTTCCGCCTCTTCTCCTCCATTCAGGCCTTGAAGAACAATGATTATTTTTCTTTCTTATGGAAGGGAATGCTTCTGTATGCCTTTCCACGGATTATCATGGTTCTTCTAAAGATCCATAAGGACTCTGCAAAAACTTGTGATGGTGACTCCCTTTTGGCCAAGGAAGCAGTGATTCTTTCTTCCTTTTCATTCTGGTCAGGGGCAGTTACCACAGGCTTCTTCTTCACAGACTGGATTTCCTTACATAAAACAGTTTGATACATCTAGTCTTGAAATTGCTCAGCGAGCTGCTGAGATGATAGAAGCTTGATATGTTTTAGGTGCATTTTTTTTTCTGAGGACATAAAGCAGGTATTAAAGAGCCAAAAAAGCCTGCTACTAGAAAATCTTGTATGCGAAAGTGGAAAAGATTTTCTAGTTGGTGCTACTGAAAGAAGTACCATTTTCAGGCTTGGTTGCCTCTGGTTCTTGATTGTGTGTTGTTGTCCAGTAGGTTCATAGGTAGGTACTAGGCTATCTGCCCGAGGGCATTTATAAGCCTAGCCAGAGTGTGTCGGCTTTCGCCGCCCTATTGATTAACTGATCCTGTCAAGCAGAGCCAATGAAGTGATCCCAGGGGTATATTTTCTGTTAACCATCCACTCGTCAAGGTTTCTCTTGAAGAGTGTTAGTGAGGGGCTCTGCCTAATGTAGTTTGGAATTTTGTTCCAAAGCATGGGGATTCCTCCAGCATGTTCTATTTATTGTTGTGGTGAGGTTTAGCTCACTAGAGCGCGTGGCTCGCAGTGACTTGGATTTCTTTAGATGGAGCATGTCCATCAGTACTGAGTTGGATATGGCTTTGTAAGTCAGGCGGAGATCACCTCTGAGTAAGCGATATGCCACTGAGTACTGCCGGAATTTTTTCAGTCGGGCTGCATAGGACATATGTTTGAGGCCAGTAATCATCTTGGTGAGGTACTTTTGTGGTCTTTCCAGCTGTTGGGAGTGTCTTGTGAGGTACTATCCCCTGGACTACATGAAAAGAGACATGGAAGAGCTCTCCGATCTTGTAGCCCAGGCAGGTATGACCCTAGCCCTGAGTAGCATTCTCCCATCACCCAGAATGATGCCGCAGTACAAGGACAAAATGATTGACTTCAACAATTGGCTAAGCTTCGTGTGCCATTCTAAAGGGATCAGTATCTGTCTGCCTGGGATGACACTGGTTACAGACCACAATGCTTTGCCAGAGGTGGCCTGCACCTGTCAACCCTGGGATTCCGGATACTGACTAAGGTTCTTGCCGCCCCTATAGTGCCTTTTTTAGGCAAGGTTCAAATGACAAATTCACCACCGTAACAGGAACAGGCAAGCAAAAACTGAGGGTGATGCTACTCATTGCTAGAAGCCTAAATCTCAAAATGCACTCACTCGAGGCACTCCTTAAAATGGAGAACATCCATATCTGTGCAGTGACTGAGACCTGGTTCAAGGCTCCAGAGAGCACCGTTGCACTACCAGGCTATAACTCATACCACACTTTTCTGCCATGTAACCTGAACCGGAACACCAAAGGCGGAGGTGTGTCCATATTCATTAAGGATATCCACACCTCCAGGCAAGTTGCTCAGCATAATGCAGCCGAGGTTATCCAAGTGCAACTAACTCTGGGCAAAACTGCAATTGTATCTTGCTACAGCTCACCCACCATGCCCCAGGATTCCCACTCCTCTTTTCTTGATGTACTAGAAAATATTAGGGTTCAACCAAATACCCTAATAATGGGTGATTTCAACTACCCCACCTTTAACTGGCAAAACTGCTCATGTACCAACTCCTTCGCTCACTGCTTTCTGGAATTTGTAAACTCCAATGCCCTGGATCAACTTATCCACACCCCCAACAGGGGCAACAATATCCTAGATCTAGTCATTACCAACATAAGTGACCGGTGTTCCACACCTGAAGTTAATGCCTCATTGGTCCGATCTGACCATAAGGTAATTACCCTAGATATCCACATCCTGCCCCCACCCCCACCCCCATTAAGGAAACCATGGTAAAAAATTTGTCCAAAGCCAACTTCATGCTTCTTAAGACAGAAGTGGTGAACTTCATGACACCCATGCAGATGGACAATACAGTTACGACTACTGAATCCTACACAATTGCACTTTATAAGCACTTGCATGAGTGCATGGATCGTGCTATCCCAAACAGAACCAAGACGCTATCCTCCACAAAAAGGAAGCCAATCTGGTGGTCCCCCTGCCATAAACAAAACTGTACAACAGAAGGAAGAAACTGTTGCAAAAGAGAGTAAAATCCCATGAGTGGAGGAGCTCCCTGGTCAGCCTCAGTAAGAAGCTGCGATCCCTGATAAAATTCTCCAAAGTTAGTTAAGAAAATAAAATCGCCACTGATTCTAAAGACAACCACAAAGCATTCTATAGCTATGTCAAGAATTTCAATGGCAACACTTAGATCTGCTTTGAGTTACAGCACAATGGCACTGAATATACAGACCCAACTGATATTGCCAACATCCTGGCAGATAGGTTCAGTGCTAACTTTACCCCCTAAAGAGCCCATCTCTATACCAGAAGAATGCAGAGTTCCTGTAATCACGGCTGCACAGGTAAAAACCACACTCTCCAAAGCCAAGAACACAGCATACATGGGATCAGACAACATCCCAGGCTGCATTCTACAAGAACTACAGAATGAACTGGCACCCCACCTACATACCATGTTCAATCATAGCCTCACCTCAGGCTTTGTGCCTGCTGAATGGTGCACAGCGACGGTTGTACCACTTCACAAGAGGGGAGCCACCACGGACCCTGGGAACTACCGCCCCATTAGCCTGATGAGCCTGGTCTGCAAGGCCATGGAACGTATCATCATGGAACTTATAAACAAAGACACTGGTAATCTCCAAACTCTGGACCCCACCCAGTTCGGGTTTGTAAAAGGCAGATCATGTCTCCTAAACCTGATAGACTTCTTTGAAGCAGTCACCAAACCCATAGACAAGGGTAAGGTGGTTCACACAGCCTATCTAGATCTTGCCAAGGCTTTCAACACCATCCCACACTCTGGAATTATAGATAAATTCACTAAACTAGGTATAAATCCCTATGTCACAAGATGGGTTGGCAACTGGCACACTGACATAATCCACACTGTGAAAGTAGCAGACTCCAAATCCGACTTCAGACCAGTGACAAGTGGAGTACCACAGGGTTCAGTGCTGGGTCCTCTCCTGTTTGGTATCTACTTCTCTGAAGTACAGGCTAACACAGAAGGTCTTTGACTAACGAAGTTCGCAGATGACTGCAAACTAGGAGCCATAATTAAAACTCCTAATGATGTGGACATCCTACAAAAGGGCCTCACTGAGACAGATGCCTGGTGTCAAAGCTATGGCCTCAAGCTCAATGCTAAAAAGTGCATCGTCATCCCCTTTGGTAAAAACTCTGTACCCATGAACTACAACATAGGCGGTAGTATACTTAACACCGAAAGTGTGATAAGAGACCGTGGGACACAGGTAGACAGTAGTCTCTCCTTTGATAATCACATCACCACAGTAGTCAGGAAATCCTTCTACGTGGCACACCTCATCACAAAAGGTTTCTCATCCAGAAAAAAAGAGGTCATTGTTCCCCTCTACTCATCACTCATTAGACTCATTATAGAGTACAACGCCCCTTTTGGTATGTACCTCACAAGACATCTACAACAACTGGAAAGGCCGCAAAAATACCTCACAAAGAGTATTACTGGCCTCAAACAGATGCCCTATGCAGACCATCTCAAAAAACTCCAGCTTTACTCCGCCGCATATCGCCTACTCAGAGGTGATCTCTGCCTAACATACAAAGCTGTGTCAAACCCAGAGCTGTTGGACATGCTCCACTTAAAGAAATCCCAATCCCTCCGAGCTACATGCTCTAGGGACCTAAACCTTGTCACCACAATAAACAGAACGTGCCGGAGGGATAGATTCCTGTCCCAGAGACTTCCTATACTCTGGAATAAACTACTTGTCTATATCAAACAAAGCTCCTCATTAGCACTCTTCAAGAAAAATCTTGATGATTGGATGGGAAATAGGAAATTCACCCTGGGGATCACCTCTGTGGCTCTGTACGACAGTGGCACAGGAAAATAATTTTCTTGGGTGGCAAAAGCCAGGGTACCTTTTTGGCTGGGCTTGTATAGGCCCCAGGGCCGATAGCCTAGTACCTACCTATGAACATCCCAAATGGGGCATTGTACTCTATCTTCTTCTTTCGGCTTTTTCCCGGTTAGGGGTCTGGCATTGTACTCTGATGGGTCTAATGAGTGACGAGTAAAGGGACACTATAACCTCTTTATTTCTAGATGCGAACCCTTTAGTAATTAGATGGGCCACACAGAAGGATTTCCTAACTACTTGGGCAATATGATTGTCAAAGGAGAGATTGCTATCTACCTGGGTTCCCAGATCTCTTATTACCTCTTCTGTATTAAGGGGGCTGCCACCTATGTGGTAATTCGTGGGTGTTTTATTTTTCCCAAACGGGATGACTATGCATTTTTTGGCATTTAGCTTGAGGCCATGACTTTGACACCAGGTGTCTGTCTCAGTAAGGCCCTTTTGGAGTATGCCCGTGTCAGCCGGAGAGTCAATTATGGCTCCCAGTTTGCAGTCATCGGCAAACTTGGTTAGCCATAGTCCTGTGTTTGCCTGTACTTCTGAGAAGTATATGCCAAATAGTAGGGGTCCCAGGACCGAGCCTTGCTGGACACCACTTCTGACTGGTTTAGAGTTGGGCCTGGAGCCCGTTATTCTTACCGTGCGAGTTCCGTCTGTAAGCCAGTTGGCAACCCATCTCGTGACGTAGGGGTTTATGTTCAAGCTGGTGAGTTTTTTTGTAATTCCCGAGTGGGGAATGGTGTCAAAAGCCTTGGCGAGATCAAGGTAGGCTGTGTGAACCACCTTTCCCTCCTTTATGGCCTTGGTGACTGTCTCGAAGAAGTCATCCAGGTTTAGTAGGCATGATCTGCCCTTAACAAAGCCAAACTGGGTCAGGTAAAGTGTTTGGAAGTTCCCAATGTCTCTTTTAATGAGTTCCATGATGATGCGCTCCATAGCCTTGCAGACCAAGCTAGTCAGGTTTATGGGGTGATAGTTACCAGGGTCAGTTGTGGCCCCTCCTTTGTGGAGAGGAATAACCGTTGCTGTGCGCCATTCCTTGGGCATGTAGCCTGTGGAGAGGCAGAAGTTGAACAGCGTGTTTAGGTGGGGGTTCTTCGTTCTGTAGTTTGCGCAAGCCTGGGACACCATCTGGTCCCATTGACGCTGTGTTTTTGGCTTTTGAAAGGGCTATTTTCACCTGTGCGTCTGAGATTTTTGGGACACTACAGTTTTCCGGTATTATTGTGGGCCCTTTTGGAGGTGGGGGGGGGTGACGTTTGCACTGAATTTATCTGCTAGGATGTTGGCAGTATCAGTAGGTTCAGTATATTTTGTGCTATTTTGCACTAGTTCATTGCATATCTGTGAGTTGCCACTTAGATTCCTAACATAGCTAAAGAAGGCTTTGTGGTTATCTTTTGAATCCTTGGCTATTTTTCTTTCGAAGTTAGCCTTGGATGATTTCATGAGGGACCTTAGTTTCTTACTGATACTGATCAGGGATATCTTTCCTTCTTGGGATTTTTCTATTTTCTGAACTAGTTTCCTCCTCCTATTGTATAGCCTGTTTATGGCAGGGGTCCACCAAACTGGTTTCCTTCTCTTCGAGGAGTGAGTCTTGGTTTTGCTAGGGATAGCACGATCCATGCATCCTTGTAGGTGCTCATAGAGTGCATTTATAAAGGTCTCTGCATCTTGGGCAGCATTATCCTTTAGCGTGGGGGCTGTGAAACTTACCACCTCTGTCTGAAGTAAGGTGAAGTTTGCTTTAGATAAGTGTTTTATTGTTGTTTCCTTAGTTGGGGGTAGTGGTGGGGTGTGGACATCCAGAGTGATTAGTTTGTGGTCTGATCTAACCAGTGACGGGTTGACCTCCGGTGTGGAACACGTCACCCATTTTGGTGATGACCAGGTCCAATATGTTTTCACCTCTGGTAGGGGAGTTTACCAGCTAATCCAGAGCGTTTGAGTTGAAGCATTCCAGGAAGCGCAGGGCCTGGGAGTTTGTACTCTAGTAGTTTTCCCAGTGAATGGTGGGGTAATTGAAATTGCCCAATTTCAGGGTGTTTGGTAGGACCTTCATGTTTTCCAGTGTCTCCAGAAAGGTGGAGTGGTGGTCCTGGGTCATTGAGGGTGATCTGTAGCAGGCCACAATTTGCATTGCAGATTTGCCCGATGTTAGTTGCACATGGATGATCTCAGAGGTGTCTTGCTGTGCCACTAACCTGGAGGTGTAGGTATCCTTGATGAATATGGATACACCCCCTTCTTTTTGTGTTTCGGTCTGTGTTCTGTGGCCGAAATGTGTAGAATGAGTTGTAGCCCGGTAGTGCTGGGGTGCTCTCTTGAGCCTTGAACCAGGTTTCATTTACTGCACAGATGTCTACATTATCCATAAAGAGGAGTGCTTCGAGCACGTGCATTTTGAGATTTAAACTCCTGGCTTTGAGTAGCATAACCCTCAGATGTTCATCGTGTTTCACTGCTGCAGTCATTACGGTTGGGTTATCCTGCCGTCAGGCGGTCCCACAGTCGGCCAGAGTTCCAAAGTCTTGGTCCGGCGTCAGTTGCTGTCGCTTCTTCCCTGACGTCAGTGCGCCAGGGGTATATAAGATGTAGCCGACACCATTTTCTTCAGTCTTTCTTGCCATGCGGTGCCCGAAGCAAAAGCAGTTTGCAAGTGCCGGTCGGCCGGCTCCTGAGATTTCAAATTCAATTTCAGATCCGAAGTCTTCAATAAAGCTAAGTACCCCATTGGGGAAACTTTTTCTTGCCTCAGGCCGATGTTAGTAAAAATTAATAATTGTATTTCTTGTGGGAAGCAAATACCTCATAAGGATTTTCATTCTTACTGTATTCCATGCCTAGGCCCAGATCACAATATCATTAGTTGTTGGTTTTGCGCTAGATTTAACAAACGCACTATTAAATGTCGGTTTGATTTTGCACGCCATTATTTTGGCCGAAGGTTTAATTATACCATGCTGTCAGAGCAACTGATGACCGGAATTCACAAAAAACGCAAAGATAAGGATAAGGACAGGCATCCGAGGCCCAAAACTGACAAAGCCTCTTCTAGGCCAGTCGCCGGTTTGCTGGTTCTCAGTGAGGTGCTTTCGCAGCCCTTGACACCCACTACCTCAGAGCCGCAGGCCGCGACCGACTCTCACATGGAGTAGCCTAGGCCTCTGGATACTCAATGTGTTGGGCCTACGGAGACTAACCCTTCAGATGGGTTCGGAGCCACTGAGCAGGCTTTGGCTTCTGAGGGTGTTTTCAGACCTACACAACTTACCATTGCATCTACAGCCAAGTCTAAAGCAACTTTAAAGACAAAGACGCAAGTACAGCATTCACCTGGACAGGCCTCCACGCCTAAAAAGCAGATGCTCAAAATGGCTGAAGACTTAATTACTCTGATCAGGGGTGCCCATCCCCCTCCTGATAAAAGGCCTAGGCAGGATACAGACTATGATTCCTCTGACCAGATTTCTATATATTCTGACTCCTCTTCAGACCAGGGATATTCCTTACCCCCCTATGAGGACTCCGATGCTGAAAAATCTTTTCCTTCAGCGCCTCCTCCTGAGGATTACACTTTTGGGGAAACTTTACACATCATGAGGGAGCATTTCCACTGGGAGGGCCAGGATTACTCAGAGTCCAAGAAAAGGCTCAGAGATTTTCTTTTATTGCCTCAGCACAGGCCCCTTGCTATTCCGCCAGTGTTAGATATTGTGGACGATGTGTTTTTCTGAATCCAGTTTAAATCCAGATTCTTTACCCCCTGCTCCAGTCAAGCCAGACAGGTACTACAGAGTCCCTGACTCTCACAAATTTCTTTATAAAAACCCTGCTGCTGACCCAGAAAATTTCCCAGGGTCCTAAAGGGGTTAAGGCCTCCACAGCTAAAAATCCAATTCCCCTGGACAGGGATTCCAGAGCATTAGACAGATGGGGGACGAAAGTTTACACCTCTGCAACTTTAGCAGTGAGGGCTTTAAACTGCCAGTTTCACGTGCTTAAATATCAACAATATTTACTGTCTCGGTTAAAACAGAAAATTAGTTCAAGTGCAGAACAACCGGATTTTAAGGAAATGCAGGATTTATTGCATGCAGCTGAACAAGTGGGAAACGTACTTTGCAATGTGGTTTTGATTCATTAGAAGCTTCTTATAGAGCAGCAGTTACAGGATCTCCGATTCGAAGGCATGCTTGGTTAAAGGAACAAACCTTACCAGATCATGTTAAGGCAAAATTACTAGATGCTCCTTTACAGCAAGATGTTTTATTTGGTGTTAAAGCAGAGGAGGTATTAAAGAAAATGGAGGATAAGGCAAAATCTATGCAAACAGTAAAGGATTTCTTACAGGTACAGCCACCAAGATTTAGCAGAAATTGGCCTACTAAAAATTGGTCCTTTCCAGTGTCAGACAGGCCACAAAGAGGCAGATACAGACGCCCAAGAGGCAGATCTCCGTATCGGCTCATTACAACACAGATCCTCTTGTTTTCTCTCATCCATTGCCAAAGCAGTACCTCAGAGGGGCTAAAAACATAAGACTGCCCAGGAGAGCACCAACACTTACTTGGGACCTCAACTTTGTCTTGGAAAAACTCACTTTACCTCCTTTTGAGCCAGCCAATACAGCAGAAATAAAATATATATCATGGAAAACTGTCCTGCTACTGGCAATAATCTCTGGACGAAGAGTCTCAGAACTACAGGCACTAATGGCAGTGGAGCCCTTCATCATTTTTCATCAAGACAGGGTTTCCTTAAGAACAAACCCGTAATTTATGCCTAAGGTGATATCCGGTGTGGCTCTTAACCAAACTATTCTCTTGCCAACATTTTATCCAAACCCCCAGAATAAAGGGGAGAGAATTCTACATTCCTTGGACATACACAGACAGTTATGCTTCTACTTGGACAAAGCAAAAGCTTTCAGGAAAACTGAGCAATTGCTTATATCCTATGCTGCAAGATCACAGGGAAAGGCTATTTCAAAGCAGACCATTTCAAAGTGGATAGGACACTGTATCCGGTTCTGCTACACACAGCATGGGAAGCCTGTACCATCTAACATTAGACCACATTCCACCAGGGCAACTGCAACTTCTACTGCTTATCTTAGAGGAGTACCTACCAAGGACATTTTGGAAGCTGCAACTTGGAGTTCAGTGCACACCTTTACCAAGCATTACCACTTGCCTCTTTACTCCAGATCCAGAGCTGGCTTTGCCACTGCAGTGCTGCAGGGCCTCATAGCCACACCAAATCCTCTCTAGGACCAGCCACCCTGACTCAGCTTTGGGATTCTTCCCAAGTGTAATGACTGCAGCAGTGAAACATGATGAACATAGTACAGTTTTGTACCTACCATAAATGTAGATGTTAGAGTGTCTTCACTGCTGCAGTCCTGGTTACCCACCCGCCTTCCCCTCTTTCTTAGCTGGGTCTTATCTATAGCTGTCTACACTATACTTTCTATGTGGTGTATTTGCTGGCTACTAAAGGTTATGTTTTTACCTTATGTATGTTTTGTAAGCAATATGTATTGCCTATCCTTTTGGGGGCACCTGACATCTGGGGCAATAAAAACTGAAGAAAATGGCGTTGGCTGCATCTTGTATACCCCTGGCGCACTGACGTCAGGGAAGAAGTGACAGCAACCGACGCCGGACCAAGACTTTGGAACTCTGGCCGACTGCTGACAGCAGGATAACCCAAGAATAATGATTGCAGCAGTGAAGACACTCGAACGTCTACATTTATGGTAGGTACAAAACTGTACTTTTTTGTTAATTGTGCTGTTTATGGAGGTGGGTTTGACTTTTGAGCCTTGCCTAAAAAAGGCACTATGGGGGCAGGAAGAGCCTTGACCAGTATTCAAAAGCCTAGGGGTGACAGGTGCAAGCCATCTCTTGCGAAGCAGGGCGGCTTTTCGAGCATGTCGTCCCAGGCTGACAGACACTGGATCCCCTTTAAATATCACCAGAAGCTTAGCCAATTGTTGAAATTGATAATTTTTTTCTGTATACCGAGGTATCATTCTTGGTGAGGGCAGGATGCTAGTCAGGGTCATACCACCCTGGGCTACATGATCAGAGAGCTCTTCCATGTCTCTTTTCATGTAGTCCAGGGAGGTATGTCTCAGGTCATTCACACCAACATGAACAATGACAGAGTCATATTTGTACTTGTTCTGGAGTGACCTGAGTGCTTGTGTTATGTGGTGGATTCTGGCTCCCGACAGGCAGGTAGCAGTAACCTTCTGCTTGTCCAGCCTAGTGAGTGGGACGTCAGTGTGCCTGACTGTAGAGTCACCTATTACTATTATTTTATTTTATGCCAGACTGCATATGAGGAAACTTTAGTGGTACCTAAAGAGCCTTTGGTGTCAACACTCAAGATCTGGAAATTCTTCTGTCACTATTACTAGTGTGTTAAGTATGTTATTTTGCCTTAAGGGCTGTGATTGTGCGGCACACTGATTTTGTGTTTTAAGTGTTGTCTGGTTTGTGACAGGAGGTGCAGGTTGTTTGGGTGCCTGCTTTGGAGGTCTCTGATGCTTTTGCGGGTTTTTATTTAGAGCCTCCGAGTATGATTTTGTGTATTTTTGCCACTGCTATTTTAATAGGTCTGTGTGCAGCTTGAGGTAGTTTGATATACTCTTCTATCAAAGTACAGTTGTCGGCCATTTCCACTTGTCTGCCCCTAGATCCTCCCGTTTCAAACAATGCTTAAGTTAAGCAGTTTTTGAAAAGAGTATTGCATACTTGCCTGCCTAGGAAATCGGGTGGCTCCTTGTTGGGATTTCAGTTCTCTGTTTGAAAAACTTATCTTGTCTGTATTTGAACTATCTTTGAAGGCTGATTTGAGGATCTTAAGATGGAAGATTGTTTTACTAATTGCTCTGACATCTCCTGGGAAGAGTATCTGAGATGCAAAGACTTATGGTGAGTCAACCCTATCTCATTTTTCATAGGGACAGGGATTTTGAAAATGCTAAAGTCATCTCAAGTTTATTTTAAGCTAGACCATTAATCTCCCTATCTTCTTTCTTAATCCAAAAAAAGTGAAAAATTATTCTTTACTGTGGATGTGCATAGGCAGCGCAGATAATTACCTAGTAAAATTTCGACATTTCAAGAAAGCTGAGAAGCTGTATGCCTTTTAGGAAAGTAAAAGGAAAGGACAACTTGTTACTAAGCTGACTTTTTCTAAATGGTTGTCCCATGCTGTTATGTTTTGGTATGCATGAGACAATAAGCCACTTCATGCTGGGTTACGGCTATTCAGCAAGGGCATAGATTCATAGTTTCATAGGTTTGTACTAGGCTTTTACAGGCCCTAGCCATAGGATTATCCTGGCATCGTGCCACCCGACCTTTGTTCCCAGTGCCTCTGTCAAGTAGAGCCACTGGGAGTTATCCCCGGGGTGAATTTTCTATTTCCCATCCACTCATCGAGATTCCTCTTGAAGAGGGTCAGCGTGGTGCTCTGCTTGACCTGTATGGGAAGTGTATTCCATAGTATGGGCAGTCTCTGGATTATGAATCTGTTCCTCCAGTACGTTCTGTTGATTGTGGTAATGAAGTTGAGGTCTCTGGAGTGTGTGGTGCGGAGGGATTGGGATTTCTTTAGATGTAGCATTTCTAACAGCTGTGTCAGTCATGGCTTTGTACGTCAAGCAGAGATTGCCTCTAAGTAGGCGATATGAGACAGAGAATAGTTAGATTTTTTTTTGTGTCTGTCCCTATAGGACATGTGTTTAAGGCCTAGGATCCTCCTTGTGAGGTACTTTTGCAACCTCTCCAGTTGTTGCAGGTGTCCAGTGAGGTACATGCCAAATAGGGCATTGTACTTGATGATTGGCCTAATGAGGGAAGAGCAGAGGGGGAGACTATGACCTCTTTCTTCCTGGATGCAAAACCGTTAGTAATGATATGTGCCACATAGAAGGACTTTCTGACCACAGTGGCAGCGTGGTGATCGAGAGGTTTTGGTCAACCTGTGTTCCCAGATCTCTTATGACACCTTCTCTGTTCAGTGGACTACCATCGATGTGGTAATTCATGGGACAGGATTTTTCCCAAAGGGCATGACGACACATTTTTTGACATTGAGCTTAAGGCCATGGTTCAGACACCAGTTGTCTGTCTCAGTGAGGCCATTTTGTAGGATGCCAACATCACTTGGAGAGTTAATAATAGCTCCCAACTTGCAATGGTCTGCAAACTTTGTCAGCCAGAGTCCCTTTGTGTTGGTCTGGACTTGAGAAGTAGATACCAAACAGGACAGGACCCAGGACCGAAACCTGTCAGACTCCACTCGTGACTAGTCGGCAGTCTGACTTGGAGTCCGCTACATTCACGCTGTGGGTTCTATCTGTGAGCCAGTTTGCAACCCACCTAGTAATATAGGGGTTAATGCTTAGCTTATTGAGTTTTTCTATGATTCCTGAGTGGGGAATGGTATCAAAGGCCTTGGCCAGATCAAGGTGGGCTTGTATGAACCACCTTGCCTTCATCCACAGCTCTAGTGACTGATTCAGAGAAGTCGACCAAGTTGAACAGGTATGATCTCCCCTTCACAAAACGAGACTGTGTGAGATCCAGAGTTTGGAGATCCCCTATATCCTTGTTTATTAGGTCCATTATGATGCATTCCATAGCATTGCATATAAGACTCTTCAGTCTAATGGGGCGATAGTTCCCATTTGACTTATTTTGTGGCTTTCTGTAAAGGGGTGAACTCTAGAAGTATTATAAAGGCATCAACTTGGCCATCTTTTCATACTTTTACAAAGCACTACAAACTGACCTTTGCTTGGACCATTCTCCATAGGCTCCTGCAGGCTTATTTATTGGCCTCTTCCCTTTCTTGTTATTGGTTTCTCAGCTATGAGAATTTACCCAAATAGCTATGACAGTCTATTAAGGTTTCCTTAACAGTTGATATTCTCATGGATCAGTGTTGTAGTAGCTGTTCCTCCCTCCATGGGCCCTATATTTTCTCCTACTCTTATTGCAGCTGCCAGTGTGAGTTTTGTTGCACCCTTTTATATATTGTTCTGTTTTACTCTGTTTCCTAGTACAAGTGTACCAGGCTTTTGTCTCCTTCCTGGGTAAAAAATGCTCTGAAGTAATTTGGCAATGCAGCTGCCTTTTACAGGCAATGCCATGAGTGCTCCTATGCTCCTACCAGTTCGAATACATTGAAGACGCATAAAGCTTTGGGAAGCTGGCTTGGCGATAGGATGGTAAATACCCTAATAGCTTGGGCTGCTGTAACAGTGATCCATTAGAACATATACTGTAATGGTAAATTTACTAGAACAACTGTACTTTTTCTTGATGTCAGATGTTTGCTTCTCTGCAAAGCCACATTGATCCATGTCTGTCAATTTTGGTAAAATTTTGGAGGTTTGAACTAACCTGAGACTTGTTTATCTGGTCCATTCAAGCACCGACATACCTGCCTACTACCCTCCTGGAAGTATTGAAATTTTTCCAACGAAGGTCATATCCTCCAGCTCCCTGAGAAAACTACCCAATAAGACAGTGAAACGTGTTTATCTGGTCCATTCAAGCACCGACATACCTGCCTACTACCCTCCTGGAAGCATTGAAATTTTTCCAACGAAGGTCATACCATCCAGCTCCCTGAGAAAACTACCCAATAAGACAGTGAAAGTATGTCCTGTTTTGTGTGCCTGTGCTAACAAAATCGACTCTCATAGGTTAGTTTAGCTTCCCCCTAGAACAGCCAGCAGTCAATAACCCCCTTTCTTCTACTACTGCTGAATCTCTACTTATACCTTCTCATCTACTCCTATTCCCTTCTTTCTTTTAACATTACTACTTATTCCTACTCCTGCTCCTATTCCCTTCTTTCTTTTAACATTACTACTTATTCCTTCTTTAAGCCCCTTGCTTAGGAACCAGTCATTGCAGCTAAATAGCTGGCTACAAGCCGGTGCTTCCATACCTCTCTATTTTCTCCTCATAGACTCTTTTCTAACCTCCTTTACACCTCACTCACTACTCCCGTAAACAGAGACTCATTCCTGACCTGCTCCTTCTTACCCTCCCCTTCGCATCTTTCCCATACCACACTCTAGTTTAGCAACATAACTATACACATTAGCTGACTTTAACAACTAAACTTGCACTCCATCTCTGACCTACCTGCTCCTTCTTCCACTCCACAGATTGTTTTCCTTGGCAAGATACTCTCTTGTGTCTTCCCGCTCCGTTCGCCCTTCGGGCTCACTCCGCTCCCCTACCCTGCCCCCAATTCCCACCCGCCCCCTGTACCTCTTAACTTATACCCTCATACTCCCACCCCCTTTCACCAACAGCCTATCAAAGAATCTACAACAGCCACACCCCATATCTATACTTCTACTCTCCTCAAGTATAAATCTCCTTCCACCACTATCTATATTATCCTACATATAGTAAACCCTCTCTTTTCTCCTTCTCCTCTAATATCTACTATACTCTTCTACTATGCCTAACAGATTCCAATGGCTACTAGTACTCTCACTCCTAACAACTCTTACCACTACTTACCTCTTAACGTATTATGAACAACCCCTCTTCTCTACTCTTACTATCCCTTCCCAACAAACTCTAACAACTTCTCTACCTTCATCAATAAGCTCTTTTAATGCCATCTACAAGCCTAGGTACTATCAAGCCAAATATCACCGCCTAACTCACATCAGGTACTCAATTCCAAATATTAGAAAATTATGCAACTATCATTGTAAACCTCTCCAGTACTACAACTTTACACAAATCCATTCCTTAACACATGGTGACATTCACCCCAACCCAGGACCAAACCAACACCCAGCCCCCACTAACTGTAACAAACCTAATACAATCCCTTTACCACCAACCAAACACTCCAAATCACTTTCTATAGCCCATCTAAACATACGCAGCATATGCAACAAAATACCACAAATTCGTGCTCTTTTATATGTCCAGCAATTTGACATCCTCTGCCTAACCGAAACATGGCTCAAACCTACAATAAAAGACACTGAAATTATTCCCCCAGGCTATTGTATCTTTAGACAAGACCGCAAAAATAAAAAAGGTGGTGAGGTAGCAATTCTCTACAAAACAGGACTACAAATCAACAAAATAAATCAAAAACTACCCTTTGACAACAACTTAGAAATAATTATTACTAAACTCCAACTAAACTCACACAAATCAGTTAACATAATCTGCACCTATCTCCCCCCAGGTAATAATCACACACTATTAGAAGACCTACTAAACTGGCTCTCCTCAAATCTCCCTCAAGAAACAATTCTACTAGGAGACTTTAATATCGACTGGTACTTATGTAACAACACCAACCCATCCACCCTGATTAACCTGTATGGCTTCACACAACTTATTAACTCTCCAACCAGAACAAATAAACTTAATAATAAAGAAACCATCCTAGATTGGATACTAACTAACGGTCCACCACAAAACTATTCAACAGGAACTCTCCCAGATGACCTGACCTTAGTGATCACTCTCTAATATAAATCATTAGACATAAAACAAGTTTAAGTGTCCCCACTCCAGTCAGAACTGCCCGTTGCAAAAAAAATTTTAACAACGAACTGTTTCTAACAGAACTTAAACAATGTAATTGGTCCCCCCTTAAGTCACTCCCTATTAATGAAGCAGTTAATTACTTCAATAACTCTTTCCTAGCTATCCTAGACCATCATGCCCCAATGCGTTCCATAAGAATGAAAAACAAACCAGCACCTTGGCTCTCTAATTCAACTAAAAAACTAATTCATAATAGAAATAAATCTTGGGCCAAATGGCGTACCACAAAAGACACTATTGATTGCCAAACTTTTAGACAACAAAGAAACCTAACAAAAAAAGCTATCCTACAAGATAAAAAGAACTTTTATAACCAGCTCCAGCAAACTTCCCTTCAACAGCCACAAAAATTCTGGTCTACTATTAACACATTACTTTCCCCAGGCAAAGTTGCCACACCTTATCCACTAGACTCCAAACCTGATTGTCCAATACAAGCAGCAAATGCCTTTAATACTTTCTTTACTACTACTATATTAAATCTAGCAAATCAACTAAACCCTGATACCTCCAATCTGCCAAGCCCAAGTGCCATTCCCCCTCCTTTTCACCTTGAACCTATACCCACCTCCTATATCTCCTCCTTACTTCAAAAACTAAAACCTGCTACCCCCTCAGCTGATAAACTACCAGCAGAATACCTCCAAATAGGAGCCAAAGCCATTGCCTTCCCAATCTCCATATTGAGCAATAGAACTATAAAAGAAGGCACCATTCCATCCATTTGGAAAATCTCACACATCATCCCACTTCACAAAGGTGGTGACTCTACTGAGTTCTCCAACTATCGCCCTATAGCTCTACTCTCTCCACTTGCTAAAATTATGGAGAAATGTATCCACAAACAATTAATAACTCACCTACTTCAGAATAACCTCCTTGCTAACTGCCAACATGGTTTCCGTCCATTTCACAGTACTACCACTGCCTTGCTGTCTTTTACTAACTCTATCAACAATAATCGTAATAACAATATTCTTTCCTCAGCATTCTTTGTTGACCTATCTAAAGCGTTCGACATGGTTAATCATCAACTTCTCCACCAACTGAAGCCCTCTCACTGGACAATCTTGCTATGAACTGGTTTACATCATACTTAAAAACCGTAAACAAGCAGATGTTCTTCATCTCACATTGCTGCAGTCATAACCTGTGGGTAGTCCGCTGTCCTCTGTCGGCCCGAATACCAAAGTATTAGGCTGGCGTCGGTCATGGGCGCTCAGATCTGACGTCAGTGCGTCATGGTATTAAAGCGCATGACCGACGTCATATCCTCAGTCTTTTTTGCCGCATGGTCCGAAGCAGAAGCAGTGTTTGCAAGTGCCGTTGGGCGTTCTGAAATTTTCGTATTCTGAGTTTCAGACTGAAACCAAGTTGGGCTAAGTACCCCGTTGGGGAATATTTTTGTTTTTTCTTGCCTCATTTAATTCCGGATGTCAGAAAAAGTGAATAATTGTATTTCTTGTGGGAAACAGATACCGCATAGGGATTACCACTCTCTCTGTATTCCTTGTTTGGGGCCTGAGCACGACGTAGTCGGGTGTCGCTTTTGTGCTAGGTTTAATAAGCGCACCATTAAACGTAGGTTAGATTGCGCTAGGCTTGTCTTCGGTAAGCGGTGTAATTACAATATGCCGTCAGATCCTCCGACGCCCGCTACCGGTAAGAAGCGCAAAGAAAAATCGTTAAGGTCCAAACAGGATGAGTCGTCCGTTCCGGACGCCGGTTCTTTAGAAACTACGGTGGAATCTGTGGATCCAGCCGAGGTTTCAGCTGAGTCTCAGGGGGAGCCGTTAATTTTGCAGGATGTGGCCACTCAGGAGTCAGGTCAGGCTGAGGGGGCCTCTCAGGTTGCTGTACTCCCTTCTTTGCCTAAGGTGGTTAGGCCTTCTCCTTCTGTCTCTAAGGTACCTTCCAAGGTCAGGCCTGGTTTGCCTTCCTCAGGTGTCAGTCCTAGTTCTGCAGGTTCTGTGCTTAAAAAACACATGCTTAAAATGGCAGAAGATTTGATTTCTTTAATCAGGGGTTCTATGCCCCCTCCAGATAAGAGGCCTGGGGTGGAGCCAGAGGTGGAAAGTTTGGAACAGGCTTCAGATTACTCAGAGTCTTCGGCTGAAGACATTCAGGATTTTCCTCCTTATTCTGATTCAGACGCAGAGGATTCCATTCCTTCTGCTTCTCCTCCAGAGGATTTTTCTTTTTCAGAAACCCTGCATTCTATGAGGGAGCATTTTAAATGGGAAGGTCAGGATTTCTCAGATTCCCGAAAGAGGCTTAGGGAATTTTTGTTTTGCCACAACATCGGCCCTTGGCTATACCTCCTGTTTTGGATGTTGTTCAGGATGTTTTCTCGGAGGCTTCTCTTAATCCAGACTCTTTGCCTCCTGCGCCAGTTAAACCAGATAGGTATTACAGAGTGCCAGAGGCTCATAAATATCTGTATAAGAGCCCAAGGGCTGACCCAGAAACTATTAGCCAGGGACCTAAGGGTGTCAGGGCTTCTGTTGTAAAGAATCCAGTTCCTATGGATAAAGACTCTAGAGCTTTGGATAGGTGGGGAAAAAAGTGTATACCTCTTCCACTCTAGCAATGAGGGCTTTGAATTGCCAGTTTCACATGTTGAAGTACCAGAATTTTCTCCTTACTCAGTTAAAATCTAAGGTAGATGCTTTGGCAGAGGGCATAGAGTGTAAGGAATTACAGGATTTAGTTCATGCCTCTGATCAGGTGGGTAAGCATTCTTTGCAGTGTGGTTTCGATGCTTTACAGGCTTCTTCCAGGGTGGCTGCCACTGGATCAGTTATTCGCAGGCACGCCTGGCTTAAGGATCAGAACTTGTCAGAGCATGTTAAAGCTAGAATTTTGGATGCTCCTTTGCAGTCTGAAGTTTTGTTTGGTTCTCCTGTGGAGTCTGTCTTAAAGAAAATGGAAGACAAAGCTAAGTCTATGCAGACTGTTAAAGATTTTTTGCAGGTGCAGCCCTAAGTTTAGCAGGAATTGGCCTACTAAGGGATGGGCTTACCCTTCTTCTGATTTACAGTCTAGGGGCAGATCTAGACGTGGTAGGGGCAGAGCTCAGGGTTCTTTCAGGCCTAGAACGTGGAGTTCCCCTGCACAATCTACAGGTGAGGGCAGGGGCCAGTCCTTTCGTAAACAGGCCCAATGACCTGCATCTTCAGGTGCCAGATCCTTCCTGTCTGGCAGCTCCTCTGGGAGGAAAGTTGGCACTCTTCAAGCAAAACTGGCTTTTAGTCACCCAGGACAAATGGGTGTTGGACATTATAGACCGAGGCTACAAGTTTTATTTCCACACATTGCCTCCTTTCAAAGGCATGCCAGACGTTCCTCCTCAGCAAAAGGTAGAGGCTCACAAACAGATTTCTTTACTTCTTCGAATGGGGGCTATACAGCAGGTCCCTCTGTCAGAAGTAGGCCTAGGATTTTATTCTCGCCTGTTTCTTGTACCAAAGAAAGGAGACACTTGGAGGCCAATTTTGGATTTATCTATCCTCAACACATACTTGGACATTCCAAAATTCAAAATGTTGACGTTGCAACAACTTCTGCCTCTGTTGGGCAAAGATCACTGGATGGGAACTCTGGATCTCAAAGAGGCTTATCTTCATGTTCCTATCAGGCCCAGTTGCAGGAGATTCCTGCGTTTTCGGGCTGGGACTTTACATTATCAGTTCTCTGCATTGCCCTTTGGCTTATCTACTGCCCAGGGTGTTCACAAAGGTTCTGGCTCGGTGATAGCCTTCTTAAGGTTAAGAGGAATACAAATTTATCCTTATTTGGACGATTGCCTGATTCTTGCTCAAGACAAAAACAAGCTAATTCACCATCTACAGTATGTTATGGCAGTGTTAAGGTGCCTAGGGTATTCTGTGAACGAAACAAAGTCCAGTCTAGTACCCTCTCAGGAAATGTGCTTTCTGGGTGTGAGACTGAATACAGCTTCCCAGATGGCTTTTTTGCCCCTGGACAAGCAAAGGAACCTTACACTTTACTTCCAACAATTGTCTCTACGGTCCAGGCTGACTGCAAGGACAGTCCTTCAAGCCTTGGGGTTCATGGCATCTTGTATTCTGGTGCTTCCCAATGCCAAACTGCATATGAGGAAGTTACAATGGTATCTCAAGAATGTATGGACACAACACTGCCACGATCTGGACACTGTCATTCAGATAATACCTTGCATTCAAAAGGAATTTTTGTGGTGGGCCCAGGAATGTCACCTAAACAAGGGACTCTCTGTGACCCGACCAGAGGCGAGTCAGATCTTAACGACAGATGCCTCGGACAAGGCTTGGGAGCACACCTCAATGGAAAATGGGTTCAAGACACGTGGCCTGCCAGACTTCAACATTTACATATCAACTTGAAGGAGATGTTAGCAGTCCAATTTGCATTGATGGCTTTCAAGGATCTACTTCACCCAGGACAAGTGTTGATTCAAACAGACAACACAACTGTCATGTGGTACATCAACAAGCAGGGGGGAACACATTCGTACCCTCTTTGCAGGCAAGCTATGATTTTGTGGGAGACTGCTCTCAGTTTGCACCTCACTCTTCAGGCAAGGTTTCTGCCAGGAGCACAGAACTCCTTAGCAGATGTTTTGAGCAGACAGATGGTGGATCCCCATGAGTGGAAGTTGGACCCTCATGTATTTCGACAGTTGACAGTGATATGGGGGACTCCAGACATAGATCTGTTCGCTTCTCCACTAAATTTCCAGTTGCCAAAGTTTTGCACAAAGATGTTTCATCCAACAGCTTGGAAAGTGGATGCTCTATCATTCAGTTGGAGCAATCTTCACGTTTATGCTTTTCCTCCTCTGCCTCTCCTTCCCAAGGTGCTCTTGAAGGTCAGACAAGACAAGCCCTCCATGATTCTAATAGCTCCGGATTGGCCTCGACAGCACTGGTACCCTCTGCTGAGGAGTTTAGTACGGGAGCCTCCTTGGCCTTTGCCTTCAATTCCACACCTTTTGTCTCAGGCAGGCAATCATTTCCTCAATGTCAGGATTCAGTCCCTGCATCTCACAGCCTGGCATATTCTGTTCTAGAACCTGGAAGGGTCGCAGCTTCCTCAACAAGTTTTGAATGTTATTTTGGAGGCCAGAAGGCCTAGTACAAGGAAAGTTTATGCTGATAAATGGAGGAGATTTTTTATTTGGAGCAAAGCAAAGAGCTTTGATGTTTCCAGGCCTGATTTGAGTGTTTCTCTTCAATATCTTACAGAATTATTAGACAAGGGTTTGTCTTTCTCCTCTGTAAAAGTTCATGCTGCAGCCATTTCTGCTCACTATGACTGTGACCCACCATTATTCTCTCATCCTTTGTTTAAGCAATTCCTTAGAGGGGCAAAGAACATAAGACCCCCGCGTAGAGCTCATACTCCTTCCTGGGATCTCAATTTTGTGTTGGAAAAACTTACTTTACCTCCTTTTGAACCTGCAGCTACGTCTGAGTTAAAGTTTTTGTCTTGGAAGACTGCTTTTTTGTTGGCCATTACGTCTGCTAGAAGGGTATCTGAATTACAGGCTCTAATGGCAGTTGAACCCTTCCTGATTTTTCATAAGGATAGGGTATCTCTGCGTACTAACCCTACTTTTATGCCTAAAGTGGTTTCAAATGTGGCCTTGAACCAATCTATTCATTTGCCTACTTTTTATGCTGATCCCCAAAATAAAGGGGAGAAAATTTTGCACACTTTGGATATTCACAGGCAGTTGCGTTATTATTTGAGCAGGACTAAAGGGTTCAGACAGTCTCAACAGTTATTTGTTTCTTTTGCTTTGGGCTCTCGGGAAACCTGTTTCAAAACAAACTATTTCTAAGTGGATTGGCCATTGTATTGCTTTTTGTTATTCTCATCATGGTAAGGAGATTCCGGCTGGAATCAGACCTCATTCCACTAGGGCTACTGCCACTTCTACTGCTTTTTTAAGGGGTGTAGCTACTAAAGATATTTTGGAAGCAGCTACTTGGAGTTCAGTGCACACTTTTTCTAAACATTACCATCTCCCTCTTTATTCCAAATCTAGGGCTGGGTTTGCCACTGCAGTCTTACAGGGCATATTAGCAGCTCCCAATGCTTTGTGATGTTGCCAACCTCCCCTTACACTTGCTTTGGGATTCTACCCACAGGTTATGACTGCAGCAATGTGAGATGAAGAACATAGTACAGTTTTGTACCTACCATAAATGTAGATGTTCGAAGATCCACATTGCTGCAGTCCAATTTACCCTCCCTCCTTCCCCTCTGTAGTTTGGAGTGGTTGTATGGTTTGGGTTGTAGATGTTGTTTGTGCATGGGTTTTGGAGGTTTTTCTATTTTTGGCTGTGGCCTTTCTTTTTAGGGCCTTCTGACATCTGGGGCAAGAAAAGACTGAGGATATGACGTCGGTCATGCGCTTTAATACCATGACTCACTGACGTCAGATCTGAGCGCCCATGACCGACGCCAGCCTAATACTTTGGTATTCGGGCCGACCGAGGACAGCGGACTACCCACAGGTTATGACTGCAGCAATGTGGATCTTCGAACATCTACATTTATGGTAGGTACAAAACTGTACTTTCTCTGGCAAAACCATCTTTCTGATCTCGTCCCCACCTCCCTAGGTGTTCATCAGGGCTCTATTTTAGGTCCACTTCTCTTTTCCATTTTCATAAATGACCTCTATCTCTCTACCCCACTCTCCACCTGTATTCAATATGCAGATGACTCTATCATCTGCTCTGCCTCATCCCAAACTGAACTTCATTCTATCACACAAAAAGCCTTTACCACTATAGAAGAATGATTCTCCAACCACTGTCTTCTGCTCAACCCCCAAAAAAAACAAACTTTTGCTCTTTAAACCCTCTCATTTGTCTCCCCCACTTCATTTTACACTTACATCAAACAACAATACTGTTATCTCTCCAGACCACACCACCAAACTCCTAGGAATCACAATTGACAATCAATTAAAGTTTGACACTCACATAAACAATACAATAAAACTGACTAATAAAAAACTTGGATCCCTATATAGAATAAAACCCTTCTTGACACCAGTTACCAGAACCACAATAGCTAGAACCCACTTAATTTCCACCCTATTATACGCTTCACCAATATTCAGCAATCTTTCTACCAACAATCTTAACAAACTAGCTAGAGCTTATAACAACATCGCCAGATTTGCTACAAATACACCTTACAGGACTCATCACTGTCTGAACCTAAAACAACTTGAGTGGCTTGAATTACCACACTTATTACATTTTAACCAACTAATAATTGCCCATAAAGCCCTATACCAACCCAATAATATCCCTATTCTCTCTTCCCTCATAAAACCTTATTACAACTTGAAAGCTCTACGCTCTGCTAACAAAATGTTGATTCACACTTCCTTATCCAAGAACTCAGCAGGTGACTCCATATTCTCTAACTATGTTGGTAAAATATGGAATCAACTACCACAAGACCTTACAACCCTAACCTCTCTCCCACTATTTAAAAATAATCTAAAACTTTTCTTCTCTAACCATTGGTTATGTTCATGTACTAACCCTGCCTAGCTGTTATTCTCTAATCTATCTGCTACCCACTTAACCACTTTTCCGTCACTACTAAATACTAATTAGTACTACCTACCAGGTTTAGTTCCTACCAGATACTGTACTTTTATTTCTTTTTGTATACTATATTAAACTGAAGATGCATTACTCTATATTAATGTCTCTCCAAATCTCAGCATCAGATGTTTTTATATTTTTAAGTATATTTAGTTTTTTACAAGTAGTTTGTATGTTACTTTTAGTATATATATTTTTGTATGTTTTTGTTTTAGAGCTTTTCTCCCCGGGCCTCCACTGAAAATGGACACGTATCCAGTTGGACTAGCCCGGTCAACAAATGTAAAATAAAAATAAATAAATAAAAACACCTATGCCATTCTGTTAGCTAGTATTGAAATTATCACCTTACAATCATGGTTAAAAATTGAATGGGGTCTATATGAAGCTGGGTTTGAAGGGTCTTTACTCTGAGTCAGATATCAACTACAGCTTTCTTCCAAGATCTTGGTATTCCTCCCCCACCCATTAAAGTATTCTTAAGCAAAACCTTTCAGGTTTTTATAACTTTCTTTCCTCCTAATTCTACAGAAATACCGTCTCTTCCTGAAGACTTACCACTTGATTTGATTACACGTTACCATTGTTCTGTCATCTCTCTCAATTTTAGCTGTTAATTGTTGACCCTCATGTTCTTCTAACCCTGCCATCCCACCTGTCATAGGGGCTTAGAAAGTTGCCTTCATTGCAGCACCTGTTGATCCAGATTCACATCTCCCCACTTACAAAAAAAAAAAAAAAAAAAAAAGACGGATTCTACAGTGTAGTAAATCACAAGTGTGCTGGTAGTAAAGGTCTCACACTAAAAATTAAAATCCAAGTAACATAAATGTTTCTGAATGTTGGCAGAAAAGATTTCTAATTAATTTTGGAGACTTGTGTTAAGTTTTTCTTTTTGTTACTACAATGAAATGCTTTCAGGACGTTTTAGCAATTATCAATGTATAATGTTTAACTTTTAGTTTAGTTTAGTATATCCTGGAATCTCACAGCTTGAAGTAGGGCAGCACTTTGTCGAATATCACACTGATGTTTGGGGGATGGGGTATTTATCTAGTAAACAAGCTAATGGTCTTTTATACCAGAGCTACCTTAGTAAACCACTCCTATGCTTTTAAACAAGTTTTAAACACGTATATAAATGGTAAGGTGAATTTCTATACTTTATTCTGTTTTTTCGACTTATGTTTGGATCCGCTTGTTTGTGTATTTCTCATAAAGAACATTTGACTTGAACTAGCTTGTGCTTCCCTACTTTCATTAGTGGATTTATACTTTGGAAAGTTTTTAAAGTATTTCTACCACCTGTTATTAGGTGGGATTTTCACAGTATGGTTTGTATGCAAGGAATACTCTTTGTACAGTGTGCTTTTGTTTAATTGGTAGCACTTTTGCTTTTGACAGACTTAAATGATGCTCTGTCTGTGGGACCAGGGTGATACATTTTATGTTATGTTAGTTATTTCGATGCATTAGTTATAACAGGAAGGTGGTACTCAGGCTGGGTGAGTATGTTTCCTTTACCATTGGCCATTCTATTCTGTCTCGTGGTAGGAAGTTTAGTAACCTTCTTGCCCAAAATTCATTAATACTAATTTGTAAGTTGAGAAAGATTACACCTGATCAATAGATATTTATATTTTGGCATAGTTTCTTTAGGCTATGTGTTGCTACAAAGTATAACCCAGTTTTGGGGTACTAAAAGTTTTTTTGTGTTGTCAGAGAAAATTGATTTAGTCTTTTAGGTATTCAGGATGTTTGTTTTTAGTAAGCCATTGTGTTTGTTTGTGTATGTGGTTAAGTTTGTTAACTGGGTGAAGAGTGGGTCATATTGACCCTTGTTAGTCGCAATCCAGGTGAAAAAATCAACAATGCATGCAGATAAGCTGATGTTCTTCGTGTTTCCTTGTTGCAGTCATCACATTAGGGTTATTTCTGCCAAGGTAGCCCTTGGCCGGCCTGAATACCAGAGACTTAGTATTTCTGCGTCAGTTGCTGTCGCTTGAGGACTGACGTCAGATAGTCAGTGGTATTAAAGGAAGGCATCTGATGCCATCACATCAGTCTTTCTTGCCATGGAGCCCGAAGCAGAAGCAGTTTGCACGAGTGCAGATCGGCTGCTACCTGAGTTTAGTTTCCGAATTGAAGTTGAAGTCTTTGAAAGCTAAGTACCCCATTGTGGATCTTTTTTTCTTGCACTAACCGATGTCAGAAAAAGTTAGTAATTATCTTGTCTGTTGAAAGCAAGTAGCACACCGGGAACTTCCACACTTACTGCTTCACTTGTCTAGGCCCAGACCACGATGTCCATCGTTGTCGCGTCTGTGCTTTAACGCCAGAACTATTCGTCATTGAGCCCTTATTGTAGCCAGATATTTCTGTTTACAGTCCTTGAATTCCGACAGCAAATCTTTCAAACAAACTTAAAGATAAAGACAGACCACACAGGACCAAACCTTCTGACGATGCTTCCGTTAAGTTGGCTGTCTATCCTCTGGAACTCAATGAGATGCTTTCGCAGCCCCTGATGTCTGCTTCAGTTAATTCACAGGCCGCTACCGAGACCCTTTCGGAGTCTGGTATGCCTCAGAACTGTTCTTCATGTAAGGATCCTGTGGATGTCTGTACCTTTAATGGGTCCAGAGCCACAGTGCAGGCACTGGCTTCCGAGGATGTCCTTCGCAACACCGAATCCCGACATAAACCAATGCCTTCTTTCACGGCTAACATTCTTTCAAAAACCGAGTTCCTTAGGCCCAAGGATTGAACCACACCCAAGAACTGGCTATCCATTCTCAGGCGCCTGCTCCTTTGCCACAGTCTCAAATGCTTAAAATGGCAGAAGACCTTATCATGCTGATTAGGGGAAGCCAAGACACTCTCTCAAAAAGGAAAAGAGATCTGTCTCCAGTAGTTTTATCGGAGCAAGAGTCAGATGAATCCGATGCATCTGACTATGAAGACATGCAGCCCCTCTCCACATATGAGGATTCTGATGCAGAGGGGTCCATTCCTTCAGCGTCTCTCCCAGAAGATTTTTCCTTTGGGGAAACCCTGCACACCTTAAGGGAGCATTTCCAATGGGAGAGTCAAGACTATCCACAGTCTAAAAAGAGACTCCGAGAGTTCCTGGACCTTCCACAACACAGGCCCTTAGCCATCCCCCCAGTCCTAGATGATGTGGATGATGTCTTCCTTGAATCCAGCTTGACTCCAGACACCCTCCCTCCTACTCCCTGAAAACCAGATAGGTACTACAGAGTCCCTGGCTCACACAAATCTCTTTCTAAGAATCCAACAGCTGACCCTAAGGTTATTACTCAAGGGCCTAAAGGGATTAAAGCAACCTCAGCTAAGAATCCCACCGCCTCAGACAGGGATTTCCGAGCACTGGACAGATGGGATAAAGAAGTATACACCTCAGCTACTCTTGCTATCAGGGCACTAAAGTGTCAGTTCCATATGCTTAAGCATCAGCAGCATACCTTGGACCTCCGTAAACAAAAAATTTCCTCCTTTCCTGCATGGGCAGAATCTAAAGATTTAGAGGACTTAATGCATTCTGCTGGTGAAGTAACTAAGCACACTTTTCACTGTGGTTTTGACGCCCTAGAAGCTTCTTGCAGGGCAGCAATCACTGGATCTGTCATTAGAAGACATGCATAGCTTAAGGAACAACCCCTGCCTGACCATGTCAAATCAAAATTGTTGGATGCACCCTTGCACAAAGATGACTTATTTGGCACTAAGGCAGAAGAGGTCTTAAGATGGAAGAAAAAGTAAACTATATGCAGACAGTTAAAAATTTCTTACAGGGTCAGCCCCCAAGGTTCAGCAGGCATTTTCCCTCCAAGCAGTGGTCCTTTCCTGCTTTGAGTAGACAGGGCCAGCCTAGCCCCATGGAAACAGACCCCACAGACAGCAGCCCCAGGGGTTGCAGAGATCCAAGCAGTGGACTACCTCCACTTCAAAATCAGGGAGTTCTAAGCTACCCCATTATGGTAAGAACTCACAATGACTCACCCCTTCCCAACCTCGCCTCTGCCCACCTTCACATACCCCTAGGAGGAAAACTGTCTTTTCACTGAAGCTCCTGGGCCACCATTACCAAGAACCAATGGGTCCTGAACATTGTGTGTCAGGGGTACAAATTCTCCTTCCACACCCAAAAGGGTTCCCAGATCTACCACCAAATCAATGGGCAGAGGCTTAAAAGCAAATCCATTCCCTGTTTTCCTTGGGGGGAGTAGAGCATGTTCCTGCAGAACAGATAGGCCAAGGCTTCTACTCCAGACTTTTTCTGGTGCCCAGAAAATAGGGTACCCAGTGTCCCATTCCCGGTCTATCCATTCTAAACATCTTCTTGGTGATCCCAAAATTCAAAATGCACACCCTCCAGCAGCTGCTTCCTATGCTCCCCAAGGATGCCTGGCTAGCCACCCTGGACCTAAAAGATGCCTACCTCCACATATCTATCAGGGAGTCCTGCAGAAAATATCTCCGCTTCAGGGCAGGATTTCAACACTTTCAGTTCTCTGCACTTCCCTTTGGCTTATCAACTGCTTTCAGAGTTTTCACAAAATGCCTGACTCCGGACATTGCCTTTTGCAGACAAAGAAATATTCAAATTTACCCCTACTTAGACGACTGCCTTATTTAGCCAGACAGCCGGGAAAAGCTGCCCAAAGACCTGGCCTTTGTAAAGGCCCTACTAATCTTCCTAGGGTACACAATCAACGAAAAGAAATCCAAACAGGGACCCACCAAAAGGATAATCTTCCTGGGAGCAAGTCTGGACACAGCATCCCAGATGGCATGCCTTACACCAGAGAAACAAATTTTCCTAACGGCTTACTTCTCTTAACTGGCCATCAGGCCCAATCTTTCTGCAAGGAAAATCCTGCAAGCCCTGGGGTTCATGGCCTCTTGCATACTCCTCATGCCATATGCCAGACTGCATATGAGGAAACTTTAGTGGTACCTAAAGAGCCTTTGGTTTCAACACTCAAGATCTGGAAATTATTCTGTCTATTATTCCTTACCTAAAGAAGGAATTTCTTTGGTGGGCAACAGCCTCCTCCCACAATAAGGGACTGCCCTTCTCTCCACACCCCGCTGCCCAGACCCTCACCACAGACGCATCAGACTATTCTTGGGGTGCACACCTGGAAGGCAGGTGCCTACAGGGCCAATGGAACCCCCAGCAACTCCCCTTGCACATCAGTCAGAAAGAGATGATGGCTGTGCAGCAGGCCTTGATAGTTTTCAAACCCCTTCTATCTCCAGGGGTTCTCCTGATGAAAACAGACAACACCACTGTGATGTGATACATAAACAACCAGGGAGAGACTCACTCCTATCCCCTGTGCAGGCTGGCCATGACCACTTTGTTCACAGCCTCTTCCATGCATGTACACCTGTTAGCACAATACATGCCAGGCTCTCTCATCTCCCTGGTAGACCAATTAAGCAGAAAGCTCTTGGACCCCCATGAGTGGCAGCTCAATAGAAACACTTTCTTCCTAATAACTCAGAAATGGGGAACCTCTGAGGTTAACCTGTTTGCCTCCCACACCAACCATCAGCTCAGCAGATTCTGCACCAGGGAGCATCACTGCATGGCTTGGAAAGTGGGTTCCCTGTCCTTCCCCTGGATAAATCTCTCTGCCTATGCCTTTCCGCCCCTACCTCTCATTCCCAGGGTACTGCTCAAAATAAGGGAGGAAAAACCAAGGACCATTCTCATAGCCCCAGACTGGTCCAGACAGCACTGGTACCCTTTGCTGCGCAGTCTGTCCCCGCTGCCTCCATGGCATCTTCCTCAGATTCCCAACCTCCTAACCCAGAGGAAAGGAATTCATCCATCCCCAAATGCAGACACTCATTTTGGCGTCTTGGCTTATACCGTAACCCATCTGCCATCCTTAGTAAACGGGTTCTGGATGTTATCCGCGAGCCAGACGCCCCGGCACCAGAAAGTCTTGTGCAAATAAATGGAAAAGGTTCTGCACCTGAATCCAGGCTAAGGGGGGCAAATACGTCACAGCCCTATATCCCTCTCATCCTGGATTAGTTAGCTGACCTACTACACAGTGGTCTCTCTTTCCCCTCTATAGAAAAAATCATGCCTCTGCCATTTCTGCTCATTTTCCCTCTGAGTAGCCTCTTTTTCCACACCCTTTGATGAAACAGTTCCTCAGAGGGGCTTGCAACTTGAGGCCCCCGAGAACGGCACCAACACCAGCTTGGGACCTTAACTTTGTCTTGGAAAAGCTCACCCTGCCCCCTTTTGAACCAGCTTCTTCTGCAGAGCTAAAATTTCTCTCCTGAAATACAGCCTTCCTCCTGGCTATCACTTTAGCCAGAAGAGTCTCTGAGCTGCAAGCACTCATGGCTGTGGAACCCTTCATCATCTTCCATGCAAACAGGGTATCCCTCAGAACTAATCCATCCTTCTTACCCAAGCTGGTGTCCAGTATGGCTCCGAACCAATCCATCCATTTACCCACCTTCTTTCCTAACCCCAAAACAAAGGGGAAAGGATTCTGCACTCACTAGATGTGCACAGACAGTTCAGATACTATCTGGATAGAACTAAACCCTTTAGAAAGTCTGATCAATTGCTGGTTAGCTTTGCTTCAGGGGCAGAAGGCAAAACCATCTACAAGCAAACCATTTCCAAATGGATAGCACACTGCATCCATTTCTGCTACAAACAGCATGGCAAGCCTCCCCCCCTCCAAGAGGGGTTAGGACACACTCAACCAGAGCAGCCTCCACCTCTACAGCTTTCCTAAGAGGAGTCCCTACCAGGGACATCCTGGAGGCTGCCACCTGGACATCTGTTCACACTGTTACCAAACATTACTACCTGCCTCTCTTCTTCAAATCCAAGGCAGAATTTGCCTGTGCATTCTTGCAGGGCATGCTAGTCAGCTCTAGCTTCCTTGACTGCCTCCACCCATTTCCTCAGCTTTGGGAATCTACCCAACTATGATGACTGCAACAGTAAAACACGAAGAACATAGTACAGTTGTGTACACTTACCATAAATGTAGATGTTCGAGTGTATTCCCTGTTGCAGTCCTGGTTACCCTCCCTCCATGCCCCTTTCTCTTTTCCTTCCTTTTTTTCCTTGTTCTCCTTTCCTTACAAGGGACATATTGGTATTTATTTTCCACTGGTGGGGTTTTATCACCAGAGCCTAGCCTCCTACTTCGGGGGGCTCCTGACAGGTTAGGGCAAGAAAAACAGATGTAATGGCGTCAGATGCCTTCCTTTATACCACTGGACGACCTGATGTCAGTTCTCAAGTGGCATCAACCGACACAGAAATACTAAGTCTCTGGTATTCAGGCTGGCCACGGGCTACCCTGGCAGGGATAACCCTGATGCGATGGCTGCAACAGTGAATGCACTCGAACATCTACATTTATGGCAAGTGTACCCAACGGTACTTCATACATAGGTGAAGAAAATAAAACATTTATGTGGACACACAGTGATACTTCATTTTAAACATGTTACAATTTAGAGTAGACAGAATCACAATTTTGATAATTTACAACTCAAACATTTATACAGTGATAAAACAAGGACATTTTTAATAAGTCAGAAAAAATATAAATAGCATGCAGAAAAAGTAAAAGAAGGTATAAGATGATGCTTGGTTTAGCATTTTTATTGATTTAAGAACTGTTTGTTGGTTCTCTGAGTAGGGAAAATTGGATGTGATAGTGTTCAATCTCGCCGTTTGTTCTTACACATGGGTTCGGAGCCAATCCTCGGCTCCGTGCCGGCCTCTTGCAAGCTCTGCATCGAGAAGAAGCTCGAGACAATCTAATACCCACAATCCCCCTCTGCCTTTACCTCAGATCTAGTTTGCCGCTGCTGCGTTCGCATCGCTGGGAGCTAGCTCGAGCATCTAAAGTTAAGATATAACTTAATTTGTTATATTTTATTGGATTTTTTTGTTCTATTAGATATATCTTGATATAGTGAGTGATTGTGTGTTGAGTGGCTTAAATTCTCGGTACCGTTAATCTTATTAATCGGTTAGAGTTTTTCGGGGCCTACAACCCTTCTTAAATTTAAAAAGGATTTGACATTTAAACCGGATTTGACACTTTTTTCTCGGATTTGACTATATTACTGGACTTGTCTTTCTCTTGTAAAATGTCTGATAAGGTAAAATCAGGATTTAAGCGTTGTCAGTGTGGCCAGAAAATGTCAGTGACTGACAACCATAGTTCCTTGTCTACTGCCTTGGCCCTCTCCACTTGCAAGAGGACTGTTCTATCTGTCACTCTTTTAGTGGGAGGGTCATGACAGATAGGCGCAGGAAACTCATGGACAGAGGTTTATTAAAACCTTCTTTTCAGGAGGCTCTGGATGCTTCTGACCAGGCATCGAAATCCTCTAAGGAATCGAAGACGTCGGAGCCCAAGTCATCGGCTCCGAGCTCTTCAGCAAAAGTTAGATCACCGGTTCCACAGACTTCGGGGCCGAGTGTTCAACTGGTATCGGTTCCTGAGCCTCGAGTCTTGGAACCGGTGATGGAGCTCCCTCCTTCGACCTTATTGAGGTCGGCTCCGTCTTCGGTTCCTTCGACCCGTTCTTCTTCAAAACTCTCTGATATCGATGTGGATCGTGTGGTGCAGAAGTTATTGGAGCATTCGGCCCTGTCCAAACTTATTTCGGTTTCCACCCAGTTGGTGTCGAAACTTGAAGGCCTCCCAGTGTCTCCACCCATTCCTCCTCCGAGACCTGTTCAGTCTTTGGAGCCGGAAGAGGCTGATCTTCTGATTGTGGAGCCCTCGGGTCCAGAACCGTCCTTTTCTCGGTCTGTTCCTCTCACCTCGACTCCGTCGGACCCGATACCGGAGTCTCGGAGCCGACGATCTGTCCTTGGTTCCGGGGCCGAGTCGAACCGGCGTTCGGTTCCGACTCTCCCCCTCGGGGCCTCGGCGGATCGATTCGGCTCCGTCCTCGGGGTCGATGCCTTCGGTGCCTGTGTCGGGGATTCTTCCCATTTCTTCGGAACCGGGAGATTCTTCGATGCGGGACCCGGGGGCGTTCGACCTAATGAGGAAGGTGTTGTCTACCCAGACAACCACATCAGTGGAAGCAACCTCTCCTCCCCATAAAGGGCCGTTATCCTCCTCTGCACCCACGGCCACATCCAAGCGTTGGGCACCAGTGTCTCAGCCACCCCTGGAGGGTGCCCCCTCTTCCTCGGAGGCTTCTTTGGATGCTCCCCACGAAGAAGTCCCTAGGAAAAGATTGTGTAAGAGGAGACACTTGGATTCTCCACAAGAATCCTTGACATCTGATACTGACTTAGATGAGTCAGAAGGGTCCCCCAAGTCACCTTCAGAAGATGTCTCTTTTTCGGACATATTGGAGATCCTGAAACAGAGAGGTGACTGGCAGTCCCTTCCCCCTTCTGAGGATGAGTCAGTTTTGCTGAAGGCATTTGGTGCTCGCCCTTCTTCCTCCTGGGTCACTCCTCCCTTCGACGAATTAATGGAACTAATTGCTCGAAGGGCGTGGGAGGCTCCTGACACAGTGGAACCAGTCCCAAGGAAACCCAATAAATACATCACGGCACCTCAGGACAAGACCTACTTAACAAAAGGAGTTCCAGTGGACGCTATGGTGGTGGCAGCGCCACGAAAAGGAGATGTCAGAGTCTTCCTCATCTGTCCATCCCCTAATAAAGATTCTAGGACGATGGATAGGTGCGGGAAGCGCATTTTTAGTTCAGCGGCTTTTTCCATGCGATCCCTGAACTATTTGACCCATTTTACACGTCTACAGAGGGATCTAGTCAAAGAGTTGGGAGATACCCTCCAGGGTACTACAGATGCGGCTGTCTCAGAGAAAGTGACAGCGCAACTTAATACCCTTACATCCATTGTGAACTCGTCCATGAGGCTGATTTCACGCAACCCGAAGGTTCGAGTAGGGCAGCAGCTTCAGCGATTGCTCTTCGCAGACAATCCTGGATGCGCTTATGTTCCTTTGCGGAAGCCTTCAAGTCTTCCTTTACTAACGCCCCATTTGACGGTGCCACTCTCTTTGGCCCCAAAGTAAAGGAGACCCTTACCTGGTGTGAACAGGAGGGAAAGACTCTGTCTGCTGTCGGAGTCCGTTTTTCCACCCCAACCAGACCGTACCCCAAAGGGCAACGTGGTGGAAAAATGTGGTTTCGTAAAACCCCAAGGATCTTTCCCAGGCACACAGGGAGATGCCCCCTCTAGAGGCAGAGGAGGGGGCAGAGGTGGAAGACGCCGCCCAGGCGGCAGAGGGGGTCCGCAACATCAAGGTGACAGGGATACACTCCCTGGTAAACCTTTCCAGCACTCCTGAGAGGAGGCCCGACTGTCCTGCTCTGGAGGCAGTCGGGGTCGCTAGCTTTATACCCTCAGGCCTGGCAAAATATAACTACAGACAAGTGGGTAAAAAGCGTGGTTACCAGAGGTTACAACATACCCTTTCTATCCTATCCCATTCCAAAGAAAAGACTCCCAGATGTACCACCCCATCTGCGAGAGCCAGCAGCTATAGAAATTTCAAAGCTGCTAGAAAAAGAGTCATCCAACCAGTCCCAGCGGACCAGCAAGGATTCGGGACTTACTCAAGGTTCTTTTAGTTCCAAAGAAAACAGGGGACTGGAGGCCCATCCTGGACCTAAGCTACCTCAATACCTTCGTCAGGAAAGAAAAGTTCGAATGGTCACGCTTCAATCGATCCTTCCATTCTTACAGAAGGACGACTGGATGTGCTCAATAGATCTAGAAGATGCATACTACCACATCAAAATGGCCAGGGCATCCAGAGATCATTTGCGCTTCCGGCTGGGGGCCAGTCACTTTCAATTCGAGCCCTGCCCTTTGGTCTGACCTCAGCCCCCAGGGTCTTCACCAAATGCATGGCAGTGGTAGCGTCTCACTTGAGGCGCCAAGGATTCCAGGTGTTTCCGTATCTGGACGACTGGCTCCTTTCTGCCACCACCCAGCGTCAACTATTACAGGCCAGGGACTTTACCCTTCAACTGTGTGTTCACCTAGGGATTTCCGTAAACTTGGAAAATCCTTGCTTCAGCCATCACAAAATATCTTGTTCATAGGAGCAGAATTAAACACAAGTCAGTTAATTCTAAGACTTCCCCCAGAAAGGATATTATCACTTCAGACTCACATACGTCTTCTACTTTCGTCAAGGAAATCTCCAGCAAAACTGGTACTGAAGGTTTTGGGACTCATGTCAGCCTCCCTTATTGCAATACCCTTGGGAAGGCTGCACATGAGAGTCCTACAATGGCTGCTGTTCGCACAATGGTCGTTTCAACAACTACCTCTAACACACGAGATTCTTATAACGAAAACATGCAAGACACATCTAAACTGGTGGCTTCAAACGTGCAACCTTTCCAAGGGGAGACCATTTGTGCTACCCACGCCTACAGTTACGGTGACCACGGACGCTTCCCTGATAGGGTGGGGGGGCATCTTTCAGGGACAGACAGTCCAAGGCGAATGGACCAATTTGGAGTACAATCTGCACATCAATGTTCTAGAGTTGAGGGCAGTGTTTCTAGCTTTGCAGCACTTTGCTCCCCTTCTTCCTCTAGGAACTATTGCAGTTCAGACGGACAACATGTCGGTAGTCTGGTACATAAACAAGCAAGGGGGAACCAAGTCCTATCAGCTATGCAGAGAGGCCATGAGAATCTGGCAGTGGGCGGAGTCCACGGGTTGCTTTCTAATAGCAACGCACATCCCGGGGTCATCCAACGTCATAGCCGACAGGCTGAGCAGAGCAATTCTGTTACCGCACGAGTGGTCCCTAAAACAGTCAGTGGCGAAAAGGATTTTTCGCACGTGGGGCCAGCCTTCCTGCGATCTGTTTGCGTCTCCAATGAACGCCAAATGCAGGAGCTACTTTGCCCTATTACCCCCTCCAGGGGAAGTCCCCAGGGACGCACTGATTCACGATTGGCCCCCGGGACTCCTGTACGCATTTCCTCTGATATCATAGTTTCTCCAGAAAGCCAGAAACCTTCACAGGACAATAATCCTCATTGCCCCATTCTGGCCTCGTCAAATTTGGTTTCCCTTCCTGAAGACACACTGCATTCGGGGACCCTGGATTCTGGACCCAGAGCCAGATCTATTGACTCACTCGTCAGGGGCTCCCCATCCCGCGCTCCGGTCCCTTCATCTAGCAGCTTGGTTGCTCCAATTCCCAACTTAGCCAGGTCTGATCTCCTTTCGCCAGCAGTTCGGAATATATTGGTGGCTTCTCATAAAGCTTCCACTACTAAAACATATTCTAGTAAATGGAAGCGATTTGTATTCTGGGCGAATACACAGCAAGTGGATCCTTTTATAGCTCCTTTGAATAAAATATTGGAGTTTTTAACGGACTTATTCCATCAGGGTGCTTCTCCTGCTACACTAAGAGTTCAACTGGCTGCCATTTCAAATTTCCATGTGGAAGAATGTGGGGCTCCTGTTATGGCCCACAGACTTTGTAAAGCCTTTTAAAAGGGTTTTCATATTAGACCACCAGTCAGATCTCCTCGTCACCTTGGAGTCTAAACTTGTTGTTATCTAAATTAATGTTGCCCCTTTGAACCTGCCTCTTCTTGCCCATTAAAATTTTTGTCCTGGAAGACTCTCTTTTGGTAGCCATTACTTCCGCTAGGCGAGTATCTGAACTTCAGGCTCTCTCCATCAAGCACCCTTAGTTGATCTTTCACTCTGACAGAGTTTCTCTTGAACTAATTCATCCTTCCTCCCTAAAGTGTGTTCTATTAACAATATTAATCAGTCCATTGAATTACCCACCTTCTTCAAAAATCACTCCAACAAAATGGAGTATATGTTGCACAAATTAGATGTTCACAGACAACTAAGATTTTACTTGGATAGAACAAAAGATCACAGAAAAACTGATCAACTTTTTGTGGCCTTTGCTGATAGCAGGAAAGGACTAGCGGTTACCAAAAGAACTCTTTCTAAGTGGCTAACGGATTGTATAATCTATGTCTATGATTCCTCAAATCTAACTCTCTTACACAAACCCAAAGGACATTCCACAAGGTCAGTGTCTACATCTCTGGCTCATGCAGCCCGCCTACCACTAGATGCTATTTGTGCGGCTGCTACTTGGTCTAAGCCACATACATTCATTTCTCATTATAAGGTAGACAAGGCTTCTAGGGACAGAGCAACCTTTGGTTCCACTGTGCTCAAGAACGTCCTCCCGTGAGTTCCTCAGGAACAAGGAGCTAGGGACGCTACCCATGTGTAAGAACAAACGGCGAGATTGAACACTATCACATATAGAAGTTATGTCCTTACCATAACGTTCCATGTGGAGTGTTCATCTCGCCTTTGTTCTTACATTCCCACCCTCCCGCCCTTAAGAAGAACGTTCTTTTGATGCCTGGCCGGGAGCATTCTGCTACTGCTTTGCAGATGTTGTGTACATAGTTGGCATATATATATATATATATATATATATATATATATATATATGTCTATTTGTTCTTTTATATATATAGTTATGTATAGACTCTTGTTTCTGTGCATATGTGATGTAAGCATGAATGTGCTCTGGAGATTGGTTTGCTTGCAAACTAGATCTGAGGTAAAGGCAGAGGGGGATTGTGGGTATTAGATTGTCTCGAGCTTCTTCTCGATGCAGAGCTTGCAAGAGGCCGGCACGGAGCCGAGGATCGGCTCCGAACCCATGTGTAAGAACAAAGGCGAGATGAACACTCCACATGGAACGTTATGGTAAGGACATAACTTCTATTTTTGTTCCTTAACTGGGCAGACACCAAGTTCCATGTGTCTGCAGCTGTTTCAGAAAAGGCGTTTTCATCCATGAATAGGTCTGACTAGCTGATGGGCCTCCTGACTTAAAAGCAGTTTTTAATGGCAGAATAAGAGACATTGGTTCTGTAAATGACATCATCACCTGCATATAGGATAACAAAGATTTCAAGCATATCTGCTGGATGATTGAGTAGTGGTGGCTGCAGTTGATCTTTGTGCTACACATTTATAGAGGTGGATGAAAAGATAGGATTTCTGAATCTGAACTTTGAGGGTTTTGTCAGAGAAGTTTGTGATCCAAGAGAGGGAATCAGAGCTTATTCCTGCTTTGGTTAGTAAGAGTTAAGCAGCAGTGCATGATCCACTAAGTCAGAGGCCTCCATGAGGTAAGTGAATACTGCACAAATAAGGATACATTTAACTATACTACATGGTATTACTTATGTTAAGAGCAGTTGTGGTACTTTTTCTGACTAAAATCCATTTTGATGTGGAGTTAGAATACTGCATTTACTAATATATTCAGTTAGTTGTAAAAAGATATAGCTTTCAAAAGTCTCTGTTGACAGCAGTATTGAAATGGGTCTGAAGTCTTTAGTATTTATTGGCTTGGCAGGCTTGGGGACGAGTCTTGACTTTGACTTGTATTCAGTCATTTGGCACATACATTTTTGGTTTGTCCTAGGTTGTAGAAGTGTTGAAGTGGGTGAATAATGTGGATGCTACAGAACAGTATAATCTGTGTTAGTAGGCAGTGTGTTCCACTGGGAGCATCCAAGGAGATTTGGGCAGTTGCTAAAGTCTTTTGAAGTATAAATGAGGCATACAAGAGGAGCAGCAGTTAAGATACCAGGCAACAACGTCTGTCCATTGAGCAGTAAAAATCTCTTTGATTGTGAATGGATAGCACAAGTAGTTACTCATGTTGATAAGTCATATTTTCTGTGCTTTAGTTGAGACCTGGCTTGCTTTTTTCTGTCTTACCACCATTCCAGTGCAGATTTAATTTGTTCATCTTTTGTTTTTGCAGTACAGTTTGAGGGATCGCTTGGGAAACTAACAGTTTCTAGTGTGAACAACCCACGAAAGATGATTGATGCAGTAGTGACTTCACGAACTGAAGATGATGTAAGTGAGCAGAATTCCTTGCTTCAGTCAGTGCAAAACAGTCTGTCTTCTGTCTCTCTTTGCTGTCATATGAATTTGAGATAGAGCACTGTATATGGATTAGAGGCAAAATATAAATGTGTGTGTATAAATATATATAGATCTATATGGTTTTAATTAGGAATAGCTAATGCTCACTTGAGTGAATGTTTCATGCTGTTAAAAAAAAAAAAAAAAGAATGGTCATGTGAGAAAACCTTCTTCCTTATGGAGTTTCTGCTTTCACTCTTTTGAATTGGATCTCTTTGTAGTGGGGTAAGGGAATTTGCCGTTATCTGACTGTTGTGCTGTCTTGGAGTTTATATATATATATAATTAGTGTGGGGGGGCACAGCCTCCCACATGGAGGGTGCAAAGGAGGCTTGCAGTCCCTGCATAACAAGAAAGAAAGTAGTACATTTTTTGAGTGTTTGCTCTAAACTGTTCGCTGTTTAGAGGATCGCTGATATGAGTATTAGTTGTTTCATAATACATACATGTGTGTGTGTGTGTGTGTGTGTGTGTGTATATATATATATATATATATATATATATATATATGTACACACACATGCACACATTTATACTCATTTGTTTAAGTAAGAAACATTGTTTTTGAGCAGTGAACTTGTACAGGAGCAGTGTATGAACTTAGCAGGCACTTGGTCATGGATAAAATGCCATGTACTCCCTACTGTGTGCCATCTAAGTGGGGAGCCAGAGCTGCATTCTTTCCCCCTGGTGTGGCAGAGACTGGGGAGGCCACTCGCTACTATCCTCTCCCACTGACCATTATCTACTCTTGCAAGACCGAGCTTGATACATCCTCTGTCTACACTCAGTTGGCTTTTTTTGTCCTGTGGTAGCAGGAGACAAATCTCAGTTGAGGTAAGAGCCTGATGGCCTGTTCGGGAATCCCCACTAAGCTTATCTATTCCACAGTGAGATTTGGGTGGTTGGAAGTAGGCCAGCTTTGGTGGCCCTACAGGACGGCCTACCTTTTCCCCTGATGGAGCACCCCCCCCCCCCCCCCTTATACTGCTGCAGCTTTTCTGAGCTATGCTGTAGCAGGCATCTGAGGGTAAGCATTATCTCTACATGTTATATTCCTCTTGGCGTATTGTGCAAGTTACACATTGCAGTTTGGGCTGGCTAGGCTCGAGCTCCATAGCTATAACACCTAGTACTTCTGCTAGCCTACAGGACGGCCTACCTTTTCCCCTGATGGAGCATCCCCCCCTTATACTGCTGCAGCTTTTCTGAGCTATGCTGTAGCAGGCATCTGAGGGTAAGCATTATCTCTACATGTTATATTCCTCTTGGCATATTGTGCAAGTTACACATTGCAGTTTGGGCTGGCTAGGCTCGAGCTCCATAGTTGTAACACCTAGTACGTCTGCTAGGTGTCACCCATTTGGTAAGCCAGAGCCATCTCAGTCTCCCAGGATGGGTGAGCTGGCAACAGGTAATCACTCCCATCCAATCTTGCTAACTCCTAACAGTTGCCTGAACCTGTGTTTGATTTTGGGTTACCAGCAGTGTAATTTTGGCTTTATCCCTTTACACCATTAAGTTGGCTCCCTACCTGGCTCTCGTAACACTCAAGCTGCTAAAAGAACTTTGTTCATCTGGGTAATAGTCAGGGATACATCTCTCTGTCTCACAGAACCAGACCCACATTCTGCATTTGACCCACCTTGAGCTTAAACTTGCAAGCTAGAAGATAACAAGGCAATCCCTTCAGTGAATAAAAAGCAGCTAAAAACCCAGATTTTAGTGATAGAGGCTTTTAATGATCTTATGTAATTTCCTTTCTATGTGCATTTGCACTCATGGCAGCATGTTTTGGTTGATTAATCAATCTCCTAACTTTAAACAAATGATTTCACTAACTTCTGGAAAGGTCAGCTTTTACCTTTTCAATCTACACTTTGTCTTTAGGCAGACTTTTCTCATTTCATTTAGCCTTCAAACTTGAGATATTTTAAGCAAACTCGAGATAAGGTTATCTTGTTTTTTTTAGAGAAGTTTTAAAATTGTAGCCTTTAGATGTGAAGTTGTTAAATCTTGCCGTTTATTCTCACTGATGGGTTCGGAGCCGATCCTTGGCTCAGACACGGCTGATAGCAAGCTCAAGGTTTGCCAGTAGCTCAAGACCAAGCCCCTTATCCCACAACGCACTGCTGGAATTACCTCAGATCTAGTTTGCCATGGCAAGAGAGATCTCAGTGTTCCAGTTAGCTCGGGCCATTTTAGAAACAAATTAACAGCAAGTCTATAAAAAAGTTTTCTTTTTTGTTTAATATATATATAGTATGTGTTAGTACTATTATATTTACTCTCTAGATAGTAGAAATAGTTTAAAAATTAGGGCCTTGTTGGCTTCGGCTTCTTAGTTTATGTGGGCCTTAAGCCCCTTTTCTCTACTTCTTCTTTATTATAGTCAGGTTTTTCTGTGGGCCTCTTCGCCCTACATTTGTATCGATATTTTTTGTTCAAAATATATATATATACTGTTATAGCTGGTGCCCGGTTTGGGCTTAGTTGTTGTGTATCTAATTTACTGCCTTTTTCACTTAACTGTGTCAGATGATAGGGAGAAATCCCACCCCAAATCAGGATTCAAAAAATGCCCAGATTGTGGGCAGAAAATGTCTGCTACTGATGGACACATTCAATGTGTCTACTGTCTGGGGGCTAAACACCTCCAAGACACCTGTAGCATTTGCCACTTCTTTTCTTCAAGAGTTCTCTTGGAGAGAAGGAGGAAACTTATAGACAGGGGGATTGCTACAGCAATCTTTTTCGTAAGTCTTGAGTAGCCATGAGGTTGCTAGCACATCATCCAAATCCTCAAAATCCAAGTCTTCAGATAAGGTCTCAAAAAAGGCTAAGATTTCAGAAGGAGGGTCGTCGGTTCCACAGTCATCGGAACCGAGTGCACCTTTGATTCGGAGCCAGCTCTCAGTATTGGAGCCGGTCTCTGAAGTTCCTTCTTCACCTCTGCTTCAGTCAGCACCTTCGGTGAATTCAGCCAAGTGTTCAGTCAGCCTTTCAGATTTGGACATTGATCGGCTAATGCAGAAGCTTTTACAGGCACCAGGACTTGCCAAATTGTTGTCGGCCCCAACCAGCTCGTCGGTACCGAAGACCATGGAACCGGACTTGTCTACTACTCCTCCGAGCCGTACTGGACTCTCGGAGCCGAAGGAAATTGAACCGATGGTGGTCGAACCCTTGGAGCCGATACCTGCACCGGTGTTGTCGGCTCCATCTACTCTGGTGTCCTCTGTGCCGACCGAGGACTCTAGGAGCTGGCGTTCTCCTGTCGGGTCTGGGTAGGAAAGTTGCACCGACTTGTCGGTGCCTACTATTCCTCTCGGGGCTTCAGCTCGGATGAGCTTGCCTCCTACCTCTGCCTCGGAGCCCAGGGTTTCAGTGCGGTAGGATCGGATGGTACTCCCGGGTCCGTCCACTCCTTCTCGTCGGAGTCATGGTGCCTTCGATGCTATGAGGAGAGTTTTGTCTCCAAAGGCAAAGTCAGCATCGGTTCAGCTTTCCCTCTCCCCTCAAGCTCCTGTGTCTGCTTCATCATCTACTGATCCCTCTAAGTGTAGAGACCCCGAACCTCAAGTACCCCCAACAGGGCATCCCCTGCTCTTCTGAGACCTCCCCAGATCCCCCCACTGAGGAGGTGCCCAGGAAGAGACTGTGCAAGAGGAGGCACTTAGACTCCCCACAGGCGTCTTTGACATCTGACACGGACTTAGATGAGTCGGAAGGGTCCCCTCGATCCCCCTCTGAGGATATCTCCTTTGCAGAGATATTAGAGATCCTTAGTCAGAGGGGCGATTGGCAGTCCAAGACCCCTACTGAGGAAGAGTCTCTGCTCTTGAAGGCTTTTGGGTCTCAACCTTCCACCACTTAGGTGTCTCCGCCTTAGGACGAGCTCATGGAACTGACCTCTCGTAAGGCGTGGGAGTCACCGGATGCTATGGAACTTGTCCCTCGTAGACCCAATAAATTCATATCTGCCCCAGTGGACAAGACATTTTTGACAAAAGGAGTGCCTGTTGATGCCATGGTGGTAGCTGCAGCCACCAAAAAGGAAGTATCTGAGACATCCCCTTCCATCCATCCCCCTAACAGAGATTCTGGGGTTATGGATAGATATGGGAAGCACATGTTTAGTTCAGCAACTTTTTCTCTGTGATCACTGAACTACTTAACACATTTTACAAGACTACAGAGAGATCTCCTGAAAGAGCTAGGAGATTCTGTCCAGGGTACAGTAGCTGCAGGAGTGGCCGACAAAGTCAACGCCTAGCTCGCTACCCTAAACTCAGTAGTGAACTCGTCCATGCGTCTCATATATGCAGCTGATGGTTCGAGTAGAGCCGTTAGTTCGGGCATTGCTCTTCGAAGACAAACCTGGATGCATCTCTGTTCCTTTGCGGAACCCTTTAAGTCTTCCTTTATTAATACCCCATTCGATGGCTCATCACTGTTTGGGCCCAAAGTAAAGGAAACTTTAACCAGGTGTGAGCAGGAAGGCAAGACCTTATCTGCTATTGGGGTCCATTTTTCCACCCCCACTCGGCCGTACCCCAAGGGCCCCGGGGGGGGGGGAATGTGGTTCCGAAAAACTCAGGCAGCCTTTCAGGACACACGTGGAGACAACCCCCTCTAGAGGCAGAGGAGGGGGTTATAATGGAAGACACCACCCCCGTGGCAGAGGGGGTCCGCAGCAACAGGGTGACAGGGGTCAGTTCTCCAGTCAGTCTTACCAGCGCCCCTGAAAGGGGGCCCGACTGTTCAGCTCTGGAGGCAGTCGGGGGTCGCTTGTCTTTATACCCAGAAGACTGGCTAAACATAACATTGGATACTTGGGGTACAAAGCATCATTTCCAGAGGATATTTCATACCGTTCTTCACCCCTCCCATTCCTATAAAGAAAATCCCAGATGTTCCACCCAATCTCAGGGAACAAGCAATCGTAGAGGTCCGTAGATTGCTAGAAAGAGTCATCCAACCAGTCCCAGCAGACCAAGTCAGATTCGGAACTTACTCAAGATTCTTTTTGGTACCAAGGAAAACAGTGGACTGGAGACCTATCTTGGACCTCAACATACTCAACCAGTTCGTAAAGAAAGAGAAGTTCCGAATGCTCACGCTTAAGTCCATTCTTCCCTTTTTAGGAAAAGGCGATTGGATGTGCTACATAGATCTCAAGGACGCGTACTATCACATAAAGATGAACAGAAGCTCCAGAGATCATCTGCGGTTCCGGCTGGGAGCCAATCATTACCAGTTTCGAGCCCTGCCCTTTGGTCTCACTACATCCCCCAGAGTGTTCACCAAATGCATGGCAGTGGTCACGGCTCACCTGAGGCGTCTAGGATTCCAGGTGTTTCCATACCTAGACGATTGGCTCCTTACCACTACCACCAGGCATCAGTTGACCCAGGCAACACAATACACTCTGACACTCTGCCATCAATAAGGCATTACAATCAACTTCGAAAATTCTGCCTTATTGCTATCTCAGCATACCGTTTTTATAGGAGCAGAGTTAGATACCTCAACTACCACTCTGTCTCCCTATCGAAAGAGTCTCTCTTCTCCACCAAAATGTCAGCTCACTGGTGTCGAAGAACAAAGCTACAGCAGCGGAGGTATTGAAAGTACTAGGTTTGATTGCGGCAGCAATCCTGGCTATACCACTCGCAAGGATGCATATGCAAATTCTTCAATGGCTCCTCTTTACTCAGTGGTCTTACCAGAAACTACCAATTCACCACATGATTCTTATCATGGATTCTTGCAGGAGAGACCTTCGATGTGGTTGACGTCTCTTCATGTCACAATCGGAAGACCCTTTGTCCCCCCCCCCCCCCCAGTAGCCACTGTGACCACGGACGCTTCCCTGATAGGGTGGGGGGGGTGGGGGGCATTTTCAGGGAAAGACTGCCCAAGGCACATGGACAGATCAAGAATCACATCTGCACATCAATGTTCTAGAGTTGAGAGCGGTACGTCTGGCGTCTCTCCCTCTAGGGACTATTGCAATTCAGACCGACAACATGTCAGTAGTCTGGTACGTGAACAAGCAGGGTGTAACCAAGTCCCTACCCCCTTTGTCGAGAAGCCCTCAGGGTCTGGCAGTGGGCTGTGTCATCCCAGTGTTTTCTGTTAGTAACGCACATCCCTGGGAAATCTAAAGTGATAGCAAACAAGCTAAGCAGGGCAATATTACTCCCTCATGAGTGGTCTCTCAACAGGTTGCGGAGTTGATTTTCCGCAAATGGGGCCAGCCTTGCTGTGACCTTTTTGCCAGCCACATCAGTTTAAAATGCAGAAGCTACTTTGCCCTAATACCATCTCCCGGTCATCCCCCAAGAGACGCACTTTTGCACTATTGGCCCCCGGGTCTCCTTTATGCATTTCCACCCTTCCCATTAATACCTAGATTTTTAAAGAAAGGAAAATCGCTGGGAAGGACTGTTATACTCATAGCCCCCTACTGGCCTCGACAGATTTGGTTTCTGTTTCTCCACCAGCATCTGTTGGAAGATCCATGGATCCTGGACCCAGTTCCGGACCTTCTGATTCACCCGTCAGGGGATCTTCATCCTTCTCTGCAGTCCCTCAAACTGACTGCTTGGCTAATTCACTTCCCCTAATTACCAGGCTTCATTCAATTTCAAAAGATACAAGACATATTCTTTTGTCTTCTCAGAAGCTATCTACCAGGAAATTATATGGCAGTAAATGGAAAATGTTCTCAATTTGGGCCAACGTGCAGAACATTGTCCCTTTCCGAGCTCTGCTATCTTCGATCTTAGAATTTCTAACAAAGATTTTCAAGGAAGGGGCAGCAGCTGCTACAGTTAGAGTTCAGTTAGCTGCTATCTCAAATTTTCACCTTGGTCTTGATGGTTCAAATATTATGAGCCATAAATTATCTAAAACCTTCCTTAAAGACGTTCTTCATATGAGACATCCGATCAAAATTCCCTTTTCTCCCTGGGATTTAAACCTTATGCTGTCTCAAATTATCCTTCCCCCTTTTGAACCAGCATCATCTTGTGATTTAAAATTTTTATCTTGAAAAACAATATTTCTTGTGACCATTACGTCTGCCTGCAGAGTGTCAGAACTTCAGGCATTATCTATCAGATCACCCTACATGATCTTCCATCCTGATAAGAGTATCTCTCCGAACAAACCCCTTATTTTTACCTAAAGTCTTTTCTGAGTCCAATATCAATCAGGTCATTGAACTGCCAGTCTTTTTCCCCAACCACTCAAGCAAATTGGAATATATGCTGCACGAACTTGATGTTCACAGACGGCTCAGATTTTATCTTGACAGAACTAAGGAAATTAGGAAATCAGACCAACTTTTTGATCCTTCTCAGAAGCATGAAAAGGCAATCCAGTGGCTAAAACAAATTTGTCTAAATGGTTATCCAATTGTATATCCTTTGTTTATGAGAATATGAGCATGCCCTTAACGCACAAACCAAAAGCTCATTCTACCAGAGCTGTCTCTACCTCTTCTGCTTTTCAAGCTAAATTGCCCCTTGACAATATTTGCGTTGCAGCCACTTGGTTTAAGCCTCATACCTTTATCACACATTGCAAAGTAGATAGGGCTTCAAGGGGCAAGTCTTCCTTTGGTTCTACGGTGCTGAAGAACATACTCCCATGAGCCACCCAAGGCTGAGGGTGCTAGGGACGCTACCCATCAGTGAGAATAAATGGCGAGATATAACAACTTCACATATAGAAGTTATGTACTTAACATAACGTTCCGTGTGAGTTGTTTATCTCACCTTTATTCTCACGTCCCTCCCTCCCCATCCAATATTTTTTCTTCCCCTTTGGGAAGTGTTCTTTGTATGTGTATATATATATATATATATATATATATATATATATATATATATATATATATATATAATGAGGGTATGTATATATCTATATATATGTATATACTGTTATTCGCTGCAAACAAGATCTGAAGTAATTCCAGCAGTGCGTTGTGGGATAAGGGGCTTGGTCTCGAGCTACTGGCAAACCTTGAGCTTGCTATCGGCCCGTGTCGGAGCTGAGGATCGGCTCTGGACCCATCAGTGAGTCTAAAAGGCGAGATAAACAACTCACATGGAACGTTACGGTAAGTACATAACTTCTGTTTTTCTTAGTTCATTTCCGATTATGTGGAAAATCACTAACTGGGTTCCTTCATAGTTTTTAGGTACATTTAACCATTCTAATAAATCCTTCTTCATTGTCTCTTTGAATACTAATGTTGGTTTGCCACATAAAACGTGTTCATCACTTTTCAGCCTGCACAATTCATGGGAACTAGAAATGTAAAGGTATATTAGTATATACCTTAACCTTAAACTGGAGATGTCTGTTTTTTATTTGCTTTCCCTGTCCTTTCCTTGCTGCCTAAGGCTAATTCAGAAGAAAAAGGAGAGACCAGAAATCATTCTCATTACCCATTTCTGGCCAAGACAGAGCTTTCTGTCCCACATGATCCACCTGGCAAGGGAAAAGCCTTTCCTGCTGCCTCAGAATGTAAACCTCTTGACTCAGTTCAGAGGGTCCCTCAGATGGTAATTGCACTTAGCAGCTTGGAAGATATGACCTTGCTTCTTTTGTGTACTTGTGATCAAGAAATATTCTAAATTTTATGGGGGTGGCAGGGAAGACAAGTAAAAGATTACCATACTTGGAAAAATGAAAGAGATTCTCCCACTGGTGCCAAAAGAAGGAACCTGCACTCTAAACTGGAGGATGTACAAAATAGTCTTTTCAGTACTACTTTGAGCTTTTCTGTGTGGTATATACATGTTCTTTGTGTTTTACTGTTGTAGTCATCACGTTTGGGTTGAGCCCTCAGTCGGCCCAAATACCAGAGGCTTAGTATTTCTGCATCAGTTGCTGTCGCTTCAGGACTAACATCAGGTTGTCAGTGGTATAAAATCAGACGGCCGATGCCATTACATCAGGCTTTCTTGCCGAGGAGCCCAAAGCAGAAGTAGTTCGCATGAGTGCCAGTCGGCCGCTACCTGAGTTTTCGTTTCCGAATTGAAGTTGAAGTCTTCTAAAGCCAAGTACCCCATTGGGGATCCTTTTTTCTTGCTGTAATTGATGTCACAAAAAGTTAACAATTGTCTCACCTGTCGAAAGCAAATACCACACCGAGACTTCCATTCTTACTGCGTCACCTGTTTAGGCCCGACCCCAATGTCCCTCGCTGTCCCTTTTGTGCTTTGTTCAGTGCTAGAAATATACATCGTCGGGTCCTTATTGTAGCTAGATATTTTCACTCTCATTCCTCGAATTCCAGTATGGCTTCGGTAAGCCATTCAACTACTGATATTCTGGAAAAATGTAAGGATAAAGACAGACCGCGCAGGTCCAAAAATGCCGCTGCTTCCATTAAGCTAGTCGTGAGTTCTCCGGTCCTCAGTGAGGTGCTTTTGCAGGTCTTGATGCCCACTTCTGTGGATTCACAGGCCGCTACTGAGACCCTTTCGGAGTCCGGTATGCTGCGAGACTCTTCTTCTACTAAGGATCCTGTGGCTGTCTCTACCTTGGATGGGTCCGGAGCCGCTGAGCAGGCATCGGCTTCTGAGGAAGTACTTCGCACTACCGATACTCAACACAAACCGACTATTTCTTTCGGGTCTTTAGTTATTTCTAAAACTACCGAGTTTCTAAGGCCCAGGGTACGAACTACTCCCAAAAAAACGACGACCCAAACCCAGGCACCTGCTTCCTTGCCTCAATATCAAATGCTTAAAATGGTGGAAGACCTTATGCTTATTAGGGGAAGCCAGGCTACCCCTTCCAGACTTGTCACCAGTAGTTTTGTCTGAACAGGAGTCCGATGGCTCTGATGCTTCTGAATATGAAGACATGCAACTCCTCTCTGCTTATGAGGATTCTGATGCAGAGGAATCCATTTCTTCTGCCTCTCCACCCGAGAATTTTTCATTTGGTGAAACCCTTCATACTTTAAGGGAGCATTTTCAATGGGAATGTCAGGACTATCCTCAGTCAAAAAAGAGACTCAGGGAATTCTTAGATTTACCACAGCACAGACCATTAGCCATTCCTCCTGTCTTGGATGTTGTTTTTATGGAATCCAGTTTGACTCCTGACACCCTTCCTCCTGCTTCCAGGAAACCTGACAGGTACTACAGAGTCCCTGACTCTCACAAATGCATTTTCAACAATCCTGCTGCTGACCCAGAGGTCATCTCTCAAGGGCCTAAAGAAATTAAAGCAATCTCAGCTAAGAATCCCACCCCCTCAGACAGGGATTCCCAAGCTTTAGACAGGTGGGGTAAAAATGTATACACCTCTGTTACTCTTGCTGTTAGAGCACTAAATTTGTAAGTTCCACATGCTGAAATAACAGTATACCATGGAACTCCTCAAACAAAAAATATCTTCCTTTCCTGCTTGTGCAGAAAATAAAGAATTACAAGAACTATTGCATTCTGCAAGCCAAGTTACTAAGCACACTTTGCAATGTGGCTTTAACGCCCTAGAAGCATCTTTCAGAGCAGCAGTCACTGGTTCTGTCCTTAGAAGGCATGCTTGGCTTAAGGAACAGACCTTGCCAAACCATGTCAAATCAAATTTATTGGACGCACCTTTCAACAAAGACAATTTGTTTGGCACCAAGGCAGAAGAGGTCTTAAAAAAGATGGAAGAAAAAGCTAAATATATGCAGACAAAGACGTTTTACAGGTTCAACCTCCGAGGTTCAGTATGCATTGCCCCTCCAAGCACTGGTCTTTCCTGGCCCCCTCCAAGCCAGCTCAGCCCAGACACAGGGGAAGCAGACCCCCCCATACAGCTGCCCCAGTGAATGCAGAGATGTAAGCAGTGGAGTTCCTCCTCTTCAAAAACAGGGAGTGCTAAGCCACCTCCTTATGGTAAGAACTCAAAATGACTTTACACCTCCACCCCTTACATCTGCCCACCTGCTTGTGCCCCTAGGATTAAAACTCTCCTTCCATGCAAACAACTGGGCCTTTATCATCAACGACCGATGGGTCTTCAACATAGTGTCCCAGGGATACAAATTTTATTTCCACATTCTGCCAACCCCAAGAGGGTTCCCAGATCTTCCTCCAAACCAGTGGGCAGAGGCCAAAAAGCAAGTCCTTTCCCTACTCTCCATGAGGGGCAGTTCAGCATTTTCCTGCAGACCAGATAGGCCAAGGTTTTTATTCCAGACTCTTCCTGGTACCCAGAAAAGAGAGCACCTGGTACCCAATCTTCAACCTATCCATTCTAAACACCTTTCTGGTGATACTAGAATTCAAAATGCTCACCCTCCAGCAGCGTCTTCCTGTGCTTTTCAAGGATGCTTGGTTAGCCACCCTAGACCTAAAAGAGGCCTACCTAGACATCCCAATCAGGGAATCTTGCAGGAAATATCTGTGTTTCAGGGCAGGATCTATGCACTTTCAGTTCTCTGCATTTCCCTTTGGCTTATCCACTGCTCCCACAGATTTCACAAAATGCCTGCCTGCCTGCCTGCCATTGTTTTTTACAGACACAGAAATATTCAAATTTACCCCTACTTAGATGATTGCCAGATTCAGGCAGACAGGAGACGCTGTTGGAGCACCTGATCTTTGTAAAGGACCTACTGACCTCCCTGGAGTACACTATCAACGAAAAGAAATCAGAACTAGTACCCACACACAAAACATTGAATTTCTGGGAGCAAGCCTGGACAATGCGTCCCAGGTGGCATTCCTTATTCCAGAAAAACAAGCCTACCTGATAGGCTAGTTCTCTCAACTAGCCACCAGAACGCAGTTATCTGCAAGGAAAATCCTGCAAGCTCTAGGATTCATGGCCTCCTGCATTCTACTCATTTCATATGCCAGGCTGCATATGAAACTACAGTGGTACCTAAAACGCTTTTGGTGTCAACACTGTCAAGACCTGGAAACTGTCATACCAGTGATACCTTGTCTAAGGAAAGATTTTCTTTGGTGGGCAGCAGCATGCAACCACAACAAGGGACTTCCCTTCTCACAACCCCATGCCGCTCAGACCCTCACCACAGATGAAACAGACTATGCCTGGGGTTCTCACAGGGACGGCGGGTGCATTCAGGGCCATTGGAGCCCAAATTAAGTACATCTGCTCATCAACCAAAAAGAAATGCTAGCTGTTCCGCATGCCCTGACAGCTTTCAGACCCCTACTCTCCCCGGGACCTTGACTGATCAAAACAGACAACATGACAGTGATCTGGTATATCAACAAGCAGGGAGGAACTCACTCTTATCCTCTCTTCAGGCTCGCCATGACCCTTTGGCACACGGCCTCAGCCATGCAGCTACACCTGCTAGCACAATTCCTGCCAGGCTCCCTAAACTCTCTGGCAGACAACTTAAGCAGAAACCTGCTAGACCACAGAATCTTCACCCTTGTAACCCAGAAATGGGGCAACCCGAAGGTGGATCTCTTTGCCTCCCACTCCAATCATCAGCTCAGCAAATTCTACACCAGGGAACCTCAGCAAGGTCTGGCAAATCTCTCCTTCCTGTGGTAAACCTCTCTGTCTATCCATTTCCCCTCTACCACTCATTTCAAGGGTACCCCTCAAAGTAAGGAAGGAAAAACCGAGGACAATCCTGATTGCCCCAGACTGGCCACTCCAGGACTGGTCCCCCCTGCCACCATGGCACCTACCTCAGATCCCAACACTTCTGACCCAAAAGAATGGAGAATTCCTGCATCCCCAGTTGCAGAACCTCAACCTGCTAGCCTGGCTTATTCCCTGATCTCTCCTCAAACTGCCAGCCTAAGCAAACAAGTCCTAGATGATGTACATGAGGCCAGATTTCCCCAGCACTAGAAAATCCTGTGCTGACAAGTGGAAAAGGTTTTGCACCTGGATTCAGCCTAAGTGAGCCAAAACAGCACAGCCCTCCCTACCTCTCATCCTGGATTACCTAGCAGACCTGCTACACAGGGGTCTGTCCTTCTCTTCTATTAAAATTCATGCCTCTGCCATCTCTGCTCATTTCACCACAGAGCCACCTCTCTTCTCACACCCTCTCATCCAACAGTTCCTAAGGGGCTAACAACTTAAGGCCACCCAGAAAAGCTTCTACCCCAGCTTGGGACCTTAACTTTGTTTTGGAAAAGCTCATCCTACCCCCCTTTGAACTTGCAGCTTCAGCAGAGTTAAAATCCATCTCTTGGAAAACAGCCTTGCTTCTGGCTTATCACTTCAGCGAGAAGAGTTTCAGAGCTACAAGTACTCATGGCTGTAGAGCCCTTTATCATTTTCCACGCTGACAGGTTCTCCCTCAGGACTAACCTCTCCTTCATGCCTAAATAGTGCGGCTCTCAACCAATCCATTCATTTGCCCACCTTTTTCCCTAACCCACAAAACAAGGGGGGGAAGGGCTCTGCACTCCCTAGATGTGCACCGACAGCTCAGATTGTATCTGGATAGGACTAAATATTTTAGAAAAACTGGCCAATTGATAGTCACCTTCGCAGCAGGGGCAGAGGGTAAGGCCATATCCAAACAAACAGTCTCCAAATGGATAGCACACTGCATCCATTTCTGCTACACGAGAAACCACCCCCAAAGGGGGGTTAGGACACATTCCACCAGGGCAACCTCCTGCTCTGCAGCTTTTCTCAGAGGGGGTCCCCACCAGGGACATCCTGGAGACTGCAACTTGGACTTCTGTTCATACCTTCACCAAACATTACCACCTGCCTATCTTCTCCAAATCAAGGGCAGGCTTTGCCACCACAGTCTTGCAGGGCATCCTAGCCAGCCACCTGTCTTCTTGACTGCCTCCACCCTTTTCTTCAGCTTTGGGAATCAACCCAAATGTGATGACTGCAACAGTGAAACACGAAGAACTTAGTACAGTTATGTACACTTACCATAAATGTAGATGTTCGAGTGTATTCACTGTTGTAGCCCTGATCCCCCCCCCCCCGCTCCTCATCTCCCTTGTCTCACTCTCTTTCTATCTCTTCCTCGCTCCTTACAGGGAATTTTTGGTATTTACTTTCTACTGGTGGTGTTCTTCCACCATAACCTAGCTCCCTGTTTGGGGGCTCCTGACAGTTGGGGCAAGAAAAACTGATGTAATGGCGTCGGCTGCCTGATTTTATACCACTGACCTGACATTAGTCCTGGAGTGACCGCAACCGACGCTGAAATACTAAGTCTCTGGTATGCAGGCCGACTGAAGGCTAACCCTGGCAGGATAACCCAAATGTGATGACTGCAACAGTGAATACATTCGAACATCCACATTTATGGTAAGTCTACACAACTGTACTTAGTAAATACCAGTCACTTTTGACCCAAAACCTTCAGGCGACTGTTAGAAAGCTGAAGATGAAGAGGAATTTCACCTTTCCACATGGCAATGACCCCAAGCTTACATACAAATCAACAGAAGTATGGCTTCACAAGAAGTAAATTAAAGTTTTGGAATGGCCCAGCCAGAGCCCACACCTAAATCCAATAGAAAATCTGTGAGGTGACCTGAAGAGGGCTGTGGACAAGAGATGCCCTTGCAATCTGACAGATTTGGAGCGCTTTTGCAAGGAAGAGTTGGCAAATATTGCCAAGTCAAGAAGTGCCATGCTGGTAGACTCCTACCAAAGAAGACTCTTCTTCTTTTTCTTTCGGCTTTTCCCGGTTAGGAGTCATCACAGCAGATCACGTGTCCGCTCATGATTGGCAGTGGAGTTTTACGGTGTCGTTGCCTGCCCGGTGCCCAACCTTCCACAGAAGGCATGCACTCATTCATGCCTAGGGCCAATTTAGAATGTCCAATCCACCCTACAGCATGTCTGATGCTCCCAAATGTACAAAATCTAGAAACATCAAAGGCTGCACTTAAATATGCATCTGTACAAACAAAAATACAAGTTTAATAAACTGTATCACTTATAATGATCTGTAATAAATGAAAGCTTTGCTTAAGTAGTCATCAAACTACCCATCAGCAGTATGAAAAGTGTGCCAGAAACTGGGTGAATTTTGCAGTAATCCACTGTATCATTCTAATGAGAAACAGGATATTTTACTGTGCAGCTAAATTAATAACTGATAAAGTTCTACCACAAGAACACAGGGTAGTGAGGTAAAGGAAGGGGACAAAAGACTGTAGAAGAGGGAGTAAATTAACAAAAATACTAAGAAAGATAGATGTGATAAAAGCAATGTGCAGTATTAGAACAGGCCAGGATCTATCATGCACTATCGCAAATAAACTAAAAATTTCAGCACAGGTGGAAAAAACTTAGAAGGTACAAAGATAAATGTAAAAGAAAAGTACAAAATAAGCAATTTATTGATGACCCAAAAAGGTTTTATAGGGAACTGGGAAACAAGGTAAAAGGAATTGAAAGACAACCACAAAAAGAAGAAATATATAAATTTTGCAGAAGTATCTACGAAGATCCTGTGGAACATAACAAATATGCTAAATGGATAGAAGAAGTAAAACAAAGAATAAGAAGTTTAAAGGTACATGATGTGAAATGGGATGAAGTAACAGCCAGAGAGATTGAAACAAAGTTAAGAAAAGCCTGTAATTGGAAAACCTCAGGCCCAGATGCAGTACCTAACTTCTGGTTAAACGTATAACAGGAAAAACAATGCTCCTACTTAAGACTGAACTTGCAAGCTACCCTAAAAATTATAGACCAATGATTTGCCTTCCGAAGATGTATAAACTACACACAGGAATTGATGCTGACAGAGTTTATAGTCATTTAGAAGAGAACTCAATTATGGCAGTAGAACAAAAGACCAGTAAAAGAAAGTCATATGGAACAAAAGATCATTTATTGTTAAATAAAGTCATAGTGGAGAACTGTAAAAAGGGGAAGAATCTAAGTATGGCATGGACTGACTACAAAAAAGCATTTGATAGCATCCCACATTCATGGATAAAAGAGTGCTTAATGTATAGGATACACCTTACACTGATCATCTGCATTACTGTGACCATGAAATAGTGGCAGACCACTTTGCAATTAAGCCATAATAAAGGACAAATTATTATCTCAGGGATAAAAATTCAAAGGGGGATATTCCAGGGTGACACTGTCACTGCTGGTATTCTGGCTTGCCCTTAACCCATTAAGCTGTTTACTCAACAGCTTAGGCCATGGCTATAATTTGGCTCCTATAAAACACCAAAGTGTAAAGACTTCTCATCTTCTGTTTGACGATAATTTAAAACTGTACAACTCATCAGATGAGGAACTGAAAGCTCAGCTGCAGGTTGTGAAAACTTTTTCAGATGATATAAGAATGTCGTTTGGGCTTGATAAATGTGCAAAAGCAACCTTTAAAGCAGGAAAACTGTAGCAATAGGAAAACGTCAGTTTGGGACAAGAATGTGATATAAAAGAAGTTGAGCAAGAGGGAGTATATAAATATTTGGGAACTGATAAAGGATCAACAATAAAACATGAACAGATGCAAATAAAACTTAGTAAGGAGTACTTCAGAAGACTTAAATTAATCCTGAGAACAGCATTGACATCTGTGAACAAGATCCAAGCTATAAATCAATTTGCTCTTCCTTTCCTAACTTACAGCTTTGAAGTGACTGACTAGCCCCAGAACATGTTGGATAGATTAGATAGGAAAACAAGAAGGATGCTTCATGCTCACCAAATGATTTATAAAAATCAGTGCATACCAAGGATATATACATTTCCTATTCCACAGGAGGTATGGGACTCCACACATCTACTGACCTCACAAGATCCAAACGTAGTGAACGTTTTGAAACATGAGGAGAATAAATCTAAGATGACTTCTCTGCTTAATTTAGCCAGAAGCATATCAACATCAAACAGGAATGGAAATCAAACCAGAAGTAGATAAAAATCAGGCAGGAACTGAATGTACCAAAAAAACAAAAAAGAAAGACTATAAGGTGAAGGATCAGGTGAGAGGGCAAGAAATGTGGAAAATGGTAAATATAGTAGAAAGTATAGCAAACATTTGGATGAGCCTCATGTTGATCAAGAACAAATGCAGGGATGATTAAGGAGAGGCAAATTCAAACCAAGGAATAAAAGGTCAATATCGATGGCCCAGGATAGTATGGGCTGCGTACACGCTGGGTTACAAAATCCATTGAACATGTGGGCGAAACAGACAAATGTAGGTTTTGTAAAACCGAACTGGAAAACAGTAGCATACCTCATTGCTGGTTGTGATATACTAATGGTTGTGATATAATACTGGCAGAAGGACTGTATACTGAAAGGCATAATAATGTGGCAAGATTGTCACACTGGTGATTGTGCAAACATTATGGCAGCGAAGTGACTGAAAAACACTGGAAACATGAGCCACAATGCATCATAGAAAATGATGGTTTATACCACATGGGATCACCCATTACCAACAGTTCAAAAGATAGATGCTACAAAACCAAATATAGTGGTCCAAGAAAAGAAGACAAAGGTAGCATTGATCATTGAAATTGCCACACCCAGTGATTACAGTGTGCTGTGTACAGAGAGACACAAAGTCATAAAATATCAGGATTTGCTGGCAGAAATGAAAGCAATGTGGAAGAAAGATACCGAGGCAGTTCCAATGGTAGTAGGAGAAATGGGTCTTATAAAAAGGAATCAACAATCATATTTAGATATGTTACTAATCCATGTAACCCTGTATGAATTGTAGAAGGAGTCATTACTGGGCACATTGCAGGTACTGCGAAGAGCACTCCTGGCTGACATCAAATATTGAAACAATAATAATTTCATAAACTTTAATCATACTTTGACTTGGGAAAGGGGTCCTTTCCCATCATGGTATTAGAAACACAAAAGATTTGAAGAAATTAAAAAAGGGTGGACAATTACCTGTTCATACCTTTCATACCTTTACTCTTCCTTCTTCACTCACTTGCTTACTTTTATCAATTTATCATCCTTGGCTTTCCATCTTAATATACAATAAGCCTGCTCTTCCCTCACTTTTTATATCAATTCCTGTTTGTGTTACACTAATTTACCTTTAATTTCTCTATAAACGGGCTAAAATTTCTTTAATTATTAAAACATCATATAACTTGCATCTCTTCTTAACCGATATGTTCATACTCTGTATTATTTGGTTTAATTGTTTAAACTGTATTTATTGTTTGTATTATTGTTTAACGCTGTAAAATTCTTACTCTTAAAATGTTTTGTAATTCTTTTCAGATTTTCTTCCCAGGCCACCACTGAAAATGGGCTCCTACCCAGTTGGACTTTTCCAGTAATCAAATGCCAATAAATAAGTAAAACATCCACAATTAAATAATGCAAGAACAGCAAACAGACCAACAAAAAGGTTTTGATAAGTTTATCTGCCATCCTGCTGCTCAACAATGTTATTTATCGGTATAACTGATAAATAATCCATGGTATGGCAACACTAGAAAACATACTTTTCTGAATTTCTCAGAACAAGAAATCTGGACAAAGCTGAAATTAATGACTAGAGCCGGATGGCCCCCCAAAAATGTGATGGATGTTAAATATTGCTTTTATAAACTTACAAAGTTGCTAGAATAACAGGTCTTGTGTTAGCATGCAGTTTCTAACACTGAAATGCATGCCATTAATTAGTTACTGCAATAGACAGTAATTTTCCAGAAAACAAATCTTGTGAGGTAAATACCAAAAGTATAAGTCAAAAATCTGGATGTTCTGTGAAAATCTGGACAGTTCTGGCATGTGCTGGAAAGCAAAAAGGTGTCTTTTAAAAATAGGAAGAATGGGACTTATGCGTGTGCACATAACATAAACTGGAGATAATCACTAAGGTCTGAAGGACTGAGCTAGTAATCTGTAACTGCTGATTCAGCTAGCAGCTACCCACATGTCTAAAAGACTGGTTATTGTCCTTCATAAAAATGCACGTCCTGACTCATATACAGTAAATAATCCGATCAGATTGCTAGTTCCGTAAGATAGGCAACGCTTATGCTTTTGTTGCTGCCCTTCTATTAATACTTCTTTCACACAAAAAAGTTGTTGCCAGACAGTGAAATGACTAGATTATTTAATTCAACAGAAGACCGAAAGCTGTAAATAAATCAGAAGGTGCTTCAACAAAGTGTTAGTTTAAGGGTGTGCACACTTGCAACCAGCATATTGTAAGTTTTTTATTTTTTATATTTTTCCTCTAACAGATTTGTTTATTTTTCAGTTGAATTGTGCAGGTTATATGTCACATTAAAGGTGGGAAAAGTTTTGAAATGATTTATTGTGGTCTCATTTTTTTATATCACAAAAACCTGGCATTTTAACAGGGGTGTGTAAACTTTTATATCCACTGTAATTTGTGAGTGTGGACCAATACCCCCTTCACAATGTTTAGGGAGCATTAGCAAAAATGTATATTGGAGCATAAATGTGACTACAGTAGCATGCAAGATTTCCTCCATGCTGTAGCACACTTCTGCAAGTTTTAGTTACATAAGCATGTACTGTACATTGAGTGCAACACGCATTGCTTCTTCCACCCCCATGCACTTTGCTATTAAAGCTGTGGGCATGGCAGTGTGTGCTTTTCTTTGCTCACAGGGAATTCATAACAGCCATATTTGTATCTGAATGTCACTTCAGCCATGTTTCCCCAGCCCAAATGTACCACAGGGAAATGTCTCACTGCTTAGGTGCCTGAACCCAAAAATCCTGTAGGTACGAGTGCCTTTAATAGGGTCTGGTTTGTGTGTGATCACACAGTAGGCGAGAATGATGGAATCAATTAGAAGACTACGGGATGAAGCCTATTAGCAGCTCGCAACCTTTATCCGTAACATATTTGGTTATGTGCCTAGACTCTCTTCACTGTTGAATTTGTTTAACAAGATGTATCCATTCCTCAGTATCTGTTGTAGTTAAATTTGTTTTATGTATTCATCATATTCAGTGAGCTATGGGGACTTGTGTAATAATAACACAAGTGTATGCATTAAAAATATTTTGTTTTGTTTTTAAATAAGTGTAGGCTAGTGTAACAGCAGGATCAGTATTTAATTCCTTTCGTTATTTCTCAGCAAGTGGTATTTATTTACATGACAGCAGTGATATGCCTGTTTTTTCCATGTGTTGCATTTAGAAACTAAGAAATAAATCTTAATATTAGCACACTGTTATCTATATTTGATTATATACTCGTCTGGGGACAATGCTAAGTGTGTATGAGGCACTCTTTTTCCATGTTTGACAGCTTTCCCTTCATGATAATGCCTTGAATATTGCTTCTTTGATCTTTAGGAGACAAAAGAGAAGCAGGTACGAGACAAACGACGGCAGACACTCTTCATTATTGAGAAGGTTAGTTATGTAATTTTAACTGACATACATTTTGGAGTGTATGATTTGGTCATATGTGCAAACACCTGCTTTAGCTTTAAATCTGTTTGTGTTTCTATTAGGATGAGAATCATAATAAATAAAAATACTGGATTATATTTTTGTCCAGGACTTTGAAAGATTATTTGTTAATTTGTTCCATGATGTGGAATGCATTTGCTGCCACCAGTGTCCCTCTGTTTACTCTCTGTCAACTTCCTTAGACCAGTTGATTTAGCCCTGGTATGGAGAATGCCAACAAGAGACCACAGCTGGTAGAGTACAATTGTGTGATACCTGTGGAAAATGTAAGAGTTCTGCATATTCTGGTGCAGTGTTGACCACTGTCACAGCACACAATTTTATGGCTTATAGTTGTTTTTTGAGAAGTGGAATAAGTGGTGATGAAATGTGAGCACATGTATGCCCCCGTTTGTGATGTACTGCCCCATCCTGTACTCACATACATACATATGTGCTTGTATACTACTCCATGGTCATCACTAGAGCACTGTACAGAGCAGAAGAATCCTGTAACCTCCCATTGAAGTAGATGAAATGGCTTGGACAGCCACTCAGGCATACACTCGCCAGCTGGCTCTTTAGTTTCCTGAATAGCTAGTTATTTCCAGGTCACCAGAGCTAGAAGTGAATTCCATGTCCCCTGCACCATTGAGCTGGCAGTACTTGGAAAGATTTATCAGTTTTCTTTGGTTGGGTAGAGCTATTGGTACTGAAAATAACTTCAGACAGAATCAAATTCTTTCTTTCTCTTTGCAAATCATAATAATTTGTGTATATATTTACAGATATGTTTGTTTATATATATATATATATATGTGTGTGTGTGTGTATGTATTTATATATATATATATATATATATATATATATATATATATACACACACACACACACACACACACACACACACACACACACACACACACACGTATGTTGAAAATACAAAGACATCAACATATCATTTAACTCAAAACATCTGAAAGAAAACAAATTGCAACTGAAACATAGTTTCCTTTTGCTGTTGGAAAGCCAAAGCCCTGCCACATATTCAGACCAAATTTGTCTGATTAGCAGTAGTGGTATGGAAAGAGTTTTTGAAAGTCAAATGCGGGGTTAGGATTAGCAGGTATTAAGGTTGGCAGGGTGGCTCTGTGTGTGTGTGTGTGTGTGTGGGTTTATGTTAGTTTATCAAAATATTACTTTGTGGAAATTCATATGATTGAGTCCACATCACTGACAACATATATCAAAAACTAATAAGCGGAAACAGAATTGCACGTAAGTCACACTACAGTGGGGATCAGGGAATGTGCCCTTTTCTGCACTGTAGTGTGATCTGAGTCAGTATATAAAATTAGTGGGGGTGTGGTGGAGCCATGAAGGCTTGCCCCCCTGAAGGATTTGACTGAGAACATAGGACTGAAATTTCAAAAGACTGAAAAGTCACTTGACTGAAACCCATAATGTGAAGTTGTTCTATCTCGCCGTTTTGTTCTTACACGTGGATCGGAGCCGATCCCTCGGCACCGAATCGGCCACTTTCAAGCTCAAACTCTCAGAGAAGCTCGAGACCTAGTGTATATCCCATGATGCCCTACTGTGAATCCCCAGATCTAGTTTGCCACTGCAACGGATCAACAGCTCGTCGGAGGAAGCTCGGGCCAGTGATTTAAAATTTTTTGTATTTTTAGGATTTTTTTGGCTTTAAATTAGTATTACACATTAAACATTTATTATACTATTAAGGTTTTTTGCCTGTTAGTACAACTTGCTTAGGATTTCCTAAAAAGTTTTTTTTCAGGGCTTTAGGCCTCTTTTTCTTGGGCGTGACAGGGCTCTGTCAGCTATTGTGTGTGTGTGTGTGTTTATCTTCTATGTAGTCTTGTGTGCATCATATATCTAGTGTGGTAGTTAATATTAGATATTTAGTGTGTTTATAAATATATATATATATATATATATATATATATATATATATATATCTGTAGGAAGTTAGTTAATACTAGTGTGTTGTTGTAGTTAAAAGTAACTAATTTTCTTAGATGAATAAAAATTCAGGGACCCAAATTATTTAAAATGTCAGAGAAACAAAAGTCAGGGTTTAAAAGGTGCGAGTGTGGTGAAAAGATGTCTGTTACAGACAACCACTCCACTTGCGTTTACTGTTTGGGTTCTGTACACCTACAAGAGGTGTGCTCTATCTGCCACTCCTTTAGCACCAGGGTTCTCTTGGAAAGGCGGAGGAAGCTGGTAGATAGAGGACTCCTGAAGCCTGATTTTCAGGCTACCTTAGACAAGGCTGACCTCTCTTCCAAGGCTTCGAAGGGGTTGAAGTCTTCCAAGGGATCCTCGGAGCCCAAGTCATCGGCTCCGAGTTCCTCTGGTATGGTTCGTGCATCGGCTCCACAGGCCTTGGAGCCATGTGTCAATCCTCTACCTCAGAGCCCAGTTGTGGAACCGATATTGGAGACTCCTCAGTCTCCAATTCTTCAATCGGTTCCATCTTCGGCTCCTTCGACCCATCTCTCGACACATTCTTCGAGGCTTTCCGATGTGGATCTGGACCGAGTGGTCAAGAGGCTCTTAGAGAACCCGGCCCTGGCCAAAATGCTGTCTGCTTCGAGCCACTCGGCTTTGAAGCCTGAAACCCCAGCCATAACTTCTCCACCTCCTCCTCCGAAGCCAGTCGAGCATTCGGAGCCAGGGCAGGCAGAACCGATGTTGGTAGAGCCCTCGGAGCCGAGGTTCGATCCACCTCCCTCAGCTCCATCGACCTTGATCTCCTCTGTTCCAACCGGGGAATCTCGGGGACGACAGTCCCTCGCTGGCTCCGGGTTGCAGAGTCGAACCGATGCCTCTGTTCCGACCCTTCTACTCTGGGCTTCGGCGCAGGTGGCCTCAGCTCCGTCCTCTGGGTCTGGGGGGGGTCTCTGCTCGGGGAGAGCTGCCGGCCTCTTCGGAGCTGATGGACTTCTCGGACCGAAATTCTGGTGCCTTCGATGCCATGAGTAAGGTCATGTCTGCTAAGACCACTACCTCCTCTGATCTGTCTTCCCCTCCCCCTAAAGGGCCTCGTTTTACCTCTTCCCCGCCGATCCCCACCAAGCGTCGAGATCCAGTGCCTCAGGTATCCCCATTGGGTGGCCCCTCCTCTCTAGGGACTTCACCGGACGCTGCCACCGATGAAGTACCTAGGAAGAGATTGTGCAAGAGGAGGCACTTGGATTCCCCACCGGAATCCCTGTCATTGGATACCGACTTGGAGGAATCGGAAGGGGCCTCATGATCCCCCTCAGAGGATGTCTCATTTGCAGACATATTTGAAATCTTAAGGCAGAGGTGTGATTGGCAGTCCCTTGCTCCTACTGAGGACGAGTCGGTCCTGAAAGCCTTTGGATCTCAACCATCCACCTCCTGGGTTACTCCGCCCTTCGATGAACTGATGGAGATGGTTGCTCGAAGGACTTGGGAGTCCCCTGATTCAGTAGAACTGGTCCCTCGGAGGCCCAACAAGTTCATTACTTCCCCTACTGATAAGGCCTTTCTAACAAAGGGAGTCCCGGTTGATGCCATGGTGGTGGCGGCGGCCACCAAGAAAGAGATGTCGGAAACATCTTCTGCTGTCCATCCTCCTAATAGAGATTCTAGGGCTATGGACAGATATGGGAAACGCATATTTAGTTCTGCGGCATTTTCCATGAGATCGCTCAACTACCTGACACATTTTACCCGTCTTCAACGAGATCTCCTCAAAGAGCTGGGAGATGCTCTCCAGGGTAACACAGCTGATGCAATTTCTGAGAAGGTGACTGCACAACTCAACACCCTCAGTTCCATAGTAAACTCATCCATGCGACTCATTTCTTATGCTGCCGATGGATCGAGTAGGGCGGCAGGCTCAGCGATAGCTCTTCGGAGACAGTCCTGGATGCGCCTTTGTTCCTTTGTGGAAGCCTTTAAATCTTCCTTCGTCAACACCCCATTTGATGGATCCGCCTTGTTCGGACCCAAAGTTAAGGAGACACTTACTAGGTGTGAACAAGAAGGAAAGACTCTATCTGCTGTTGGAGCCTGTTTTTCCACTCCAACTAGACCGTACCCCAAAGCAACGAAGTGAGAAAATGTGGTTCCGGAAACCCCAAGGAGCTTTCCAAAACATACCTACTGATACCCCCTCTAGGGGCAGAGGAGGGGGCAAAAACTGAAGACGCTGTCCAAACGGCAGAGGCGGTCCGCAAAACCAGGGTGACAGGTAACAGTTCTCTGGGAAGCCCTATCAGCATTCCTGAAAGGAAGCCCGGCTGTCCTACTCTGGAGGCAGTCGGGGGTCGCTTGGCTTTATACCCAAACGCCTGACTAAGCATTACAACGGATTCTTGGGTAAAAAGCATCATTGCCAGAGGTTACTACATTCCCTTTACAAACTCCCCCCCAATGGGTAAAAGGATTCCAGACGTTCCACCCAGTCTGAGAGAACTGGCAGCCATAGAAATTCAAAGCCTGCTAGACAAGAGAGTCATCCAGCCAGTCCCGGCGGACCAAATAGGATCCGGAACTTACTCAAGGTTCTTTTTAGTTCCAAAGAAAACAGGGGACTGGAGGCCCATACTAGACCTCAGTAAGCTCAACACCTTCTTCAAGAAGAAGTTCCAGATGGTCACGTTGCAATCAATTCTCCCGTTCTTAATGTGCCGTATAGATCTCGAGGATGCTTACTACCACATCAAAATGGACAGAGCATCCAGAGATCACCTGCATTTCTGGCTGGGAGCCAGTCATTACCATTTCAGAACCCTGCCCTTTGGTCTCACCACAGCCCCCAGGGTCTTCAAATGTATGGCAGTGGTCATGCCTCACCTGAGACAATTGGGATTCTGGGTGTTTCCATATCTGGACGACTGGCTCCTCACCGCCACCTCCCGGCATCAACTAATGCAAGGAAGAGACTACAGCATAAATCTTTGTTCCCAGTTGGGTATAACCCTAAACTTCGAAAAATCTGCGTTATCGCCCTCACAGCATATTACATTTATAGGGGCAGAACTGAACACCGTCAATGCAAGGATCACGTTGTCCCAATCAAGAATCGTATCTCTAAAAAATCAACTATCCAGCCTGTTGGTCCAGAGCAAAGCTCCTGCGTCCCAAATACTGCAGCGTTTAGGCACAATGGCAGCCACACTGATAGCAGTTCCTTTAGATCGAATGCACATGCGAATACTCCAGTGACTACTTTTCCCACAATGGTCTTACCAACGTGTTCCCATTTTTTGTACCCTTCTCCTAATTAAATCAAAAGGTGCTTCAACAAAGTATTAGTTTAAGGGTGTGTACACTTATGGAACCAACCTATTGTGCATTTTTTATTTTTTATATTTATTCCCCTAACAGATTTGTTTGTTTTTCAATTGAATTGCACAGGTTATAGGTCACATTAAAGGTGTGAAAAGTTTTGAAATGATTTATTGTGGTCTCATTTTTTTATATCACAAAAACCTGGCATCTTAACACCAGTCTGTGCACTTTTTATATCCACTGTAGCCTGTTCTCCTTGATGCCAGACGGACTCCCACCCATGATTAGCAAAGGGTTTACTTCAGTTTGTCTGGGCTCTACATGCAAATGTAGAATATTCATTTGTGTAAGGAGTCCCCTCCCCAAGAGAAAGAGGATGTCTGTCCATTGAGAGACTTTGACTCCTGTTATTCTGATAAAGATGAGGAATGGCACTGTAGGTTGCAGCTTTGTTCTCCCTGAGATTTGACACAAGTAACATAAGGCACTGGCCTCTGACTCTCCTCCATGATGTGTCATTTTGAAATACTCTGTGTCATGATGGAGCACTTCAGATAGTCCTAGGAGGCTTTTAACTCATAGAAGATATACTGGAACCTTATGGGTCAAGGGGCCTTAAAGCCGTTGCTTATCCCTCCAGTTTGAGAGGCCTTTTGGCTCACTTGGATGTTTCCCAAATAGCATCATTGGAGCTAAATTCCCCACTTTTGACTCCCATGAAGTCTGACAGATTTTATAGAGTTCATTAACCTTACAGGTTTTAAGAACCCTGTTACTGGTCCAGGCACAGCATCCCTGGGAACTGACAAAGAACATGGACTTGACCTCAAAGCAAAATACTTCTCACAGAGACAGGGAAAGCAAGATTGCTAAACTGGATTGGGAAGAAGGTTATATAGTTTAGCAATGCCACCCTTTAGATCCCTGAATATTCAGACACATATTCTGAAGTGTCAGGAGCATGTTATCAAGCAGCTGCAGAATAGTTGGTGGAGGAGTGCAAGAGGAGTCCCTGAAGTTAGACATGCTTTGCGAAACCCAGTCTGTGTTTGCAGTCTGGGTAGTTGACAATGTGGGTATGATACTGCAGTTGGTAGTATCCAGTGTCACTGCTACAGGATCATTTATGAGTAGTCATTTTGGGTGAGAACGCAGTCCTTCCTTGAGTATTTGAAGGTTCATCTCTTTAAAGCACCTATAGGTAAGACATTACTCTTCAAAGCCCTTCTTATGATGCATTTTAAAACACTGGAGGAAAAATTCCCAAATGTAACAGAAATTATCTCTGCAAGGACATAAAACAAAATGCAGCCAAAAGTACTTGTTCTTTGATGACCAGGATTTATTAGTTGCCACCCTATTAGTTAAGTTTGCAAGAAACTGTGTAGAAATCATTTGGGCGAGCTGCTGATTGAGTTTGGACAAATCCCTTATTACAGTTTTAAAATTCCTTACATTAAGCAGACTATTCAAGAGTTTGGGTGAAGACCATGGCAGTACGCTCTCAAAGACCAGTAACCAGAGTCCCACTCTCCATTATTACTTTAGTGTAGCCGGTGCCAGATGTCATAAATTTATACTGTCTTTTATTTGTTTTGTGCGATTCTTCATTTTAGGCATTTTCAAGTTGCATTTCTTGATAATGATAAATTTGTGAAGAGAAACTGATTTTTATGTGACTCCAACAAAGAAAGGAAAACATGTCTGTGTGTGTATGCTGGAGAAAATTGTATGAACAGATCCAGTCCAGAGAAAATATTTGAAAAGTTTGAATTTGATGGGTTGTTTAATGTCTGTTTACTTGGTTATTTTTATTGTGGTATGCGTGTTGATGCAAACCTGATGCTTGTTCTTTGTGTTCAACCATTTTCCCTGGTCTACCTGCACAACCTGCCCTTCTGTCAGACATACAGCCTTCTGCTGGATGTGCAAGACATGGAGAAGAAGTGCCTGCAGTCTGCCCTTGATGATAGACCAGCAGTGATCGAACAGAGGAGGCAGTTCATCCAGCAGATTTATGACAGTGTTTTTGGGAAGTCTTATTCCAGCAGTAGGTAAGTAAAACATTAGAAGTAATAATGGGTACTCCTGTGAAGCATATGTAATTTTCATATGGTATCTGCCGTATTTTATCTTTCTAGCAGTATTCACTGTACATTTCATTTGTACTGCATTAGCTTACCTCTGTAACTTTGGCGCATATTCTGTCTTTCATGCTAATGGATGGGATTACAAGGCAGGCTTTCAGGCTGACTTGGCATGACTTTCTCCATTGTTACTGCATACTTAAGGCCTTGAGCTTGATTTTTCAAAATCAGCATGTCAGGGAGCAGAAACAGACATATGCAACACCCATCAGTGCCATTCTTCTTTAAGGTTAAAGGGAGTTCTTATGCTGGTCTGATTTGTAACCTAGGGTAAAAGTTGAAGGTCTGTGCTTTGTAGGCATCAAATAAGGGAACTTTACAATGGCACATGCTGAGCAGAAATCTGAAATACTGGATTGTGCCCACTTCAGTCACTTAATATCAACTATGCTAGTAAAATTGAGTTAATACAAAGTACAATATTATTGTAATAGACCATAGATTTAGATTCAGTCAACACTGTGTAGTTAAAAAAGAAATTACCACTAACTGTGATTTTTCTATAAGCTCAAGCCATTCGTAACAGATGAGTCTGGAAGGGCAGACTGCTATTCTTTGGTTTGCTGAACAAAATCTCTGGAATGCAAAGACACAAGAAAAGAGTTAAATACCCCAAAGTAAATCCATCCACAGCCTTTCTAAACACTGTTCAGAAAAACAGCATCCAACTGCTGCAACTTCTCAGACCTGTCGTGCTGTAGGATGCCTAGAGCACTTACCTTTTTATCTTTTAGAATGTTGGCTACTGTGTGCATGCTTCCCTATAAACCGATTGTAGACAATATTCTAAAGTGTTACAGGATAAGAGTCAAGCAGTCTCCCATCAGCACACTTGGCATCCCTAACAAAAGAGTCTAGTTGGCAGGACATTTAACAGTTATTTCTCATTAGAGGAACAGAAGACAAAAGGCCACTATAAATGGAGTAAATAAATTTGAGGACTTCTGCAAAGTAGAAATCCTTGGATAGGAGGGTGGGGCAGGAATCACAGTCCATTCAGAATCTACAACCACCTAGGAATCAAAAGAAGAAAGCCTTCAAGCCTCCTATTGCTGATGTTTGCAGGCCAACTCCTATGCCTTTTGAACAAAAGGTAGATGAGTAGCAAATGCCATACAGCCAGTGAATATAACAATACCTGAATACAAGGTGGCGAGGCATATGTCTGGTTCTATGGGAAAGCAGAAAAGGCTGACTCAGGTTTTATATCTAGCGTGACATTTCCTTGCCACTTGTTGAAAAGCTGTATCAAAGATCAATGAGAAAAGAGCAAACCAAGAGTCTTAAGTGGTACAACAGAAGCCGAAGAAGCGGTCTCATTTTTTAGTGGTGAGTGGTCAACCTGTCAGGGAGGGGATAGGGGGAGGAAAGACCTTCAATGTTCTTAATCCCAGTTATTTGGAAGATTATGGAGATAATATATTTTCATATCTGTTCTTTTCATGTTTTTTCATGATCTCTTAGACTCATGCCAGACTGGTTTTAGATTGGGGCACAGTATTGAGGCCTACCCTCACCTAAATGGTTAATGATTTTTTGATGGCAAGAATGAAATTCTGCTGACAAGAGACTGACATGTATAGTTAGTCTTGGACCTGTTTCATATCTTGGCAGCTTCAAATACAGCGTGCCAGCTGTGATTTTAAAGGTACCATATTTAAGTAGTTTACATATTATCTTTCAAGTCACTTCCACTGAGGAGTCTCTGGTTTTAGTTCTCCCATTTGACTTCCTCTGGATTGCAGGGTACTAAGTTGTCTCCCTTTTTGTTCATGGTATATTTACTTACACTAAGGAATGTCATTATGGGGAAAGGTATGTACTGTCAAAAAAGCTACTTGCTTAAGTTCACAACACAGTAGATTCTTAATTTCATCAATGCATCCTTTATATTTGTGGTATAATTAATGCCATTAGTGTCATTATGGGTAGGGTATATATTATTAGGAAACCTGTTAAATTACCGGCTCACAACTCATCACTGAGTTTTTAAATGCAAGTTTTCTAACGTTTCCCTGCTGTAGTGCAACCTGATTGTGTAGATCAGAGGACTATGGAGAGTTACAACACACACACACACACACAGAACCCATTACATAATTTCAGTAACAAGAGCTTACACTTTTTAAACTGACAGTTTTATTAATGCATTCAGTTCACAAAAAACATCACAGCACAATATTTTCTTTTAGCCTTTAATCAGATAATAAGACGCATCAAAAAGAAGCACTTGTTTCGAGCACACTGTACTAATAGATTGCACCTAAATAGAAAGGAAAGCTGCTCACACTGTAATACATAACCTTAAAATTATTAGTTACGATTTAGAAATCCTTTCCACCTGCAATGACTATCTGTTTCACAATGTTTTTTTTTTTTTTCACATATTTGATATTTGGTGAGAAAAGTTCCATTTCATTTATTTCCTTCATAATTTGCTTAATGGTGTTTTGTATCAGCGGTTCCTTTCTTTTTCAGCTTTTGGTGAATTCATTTCTTAAAGCTAGAAATAACAAATCCAACAAAGCTCTTGCATCTTTCACTATTCTTTCTATTTTATCTAGTCATCCAGAGAGTTGTTGAGTGTGCCACTTTTCTTGGATAAAGTTACACTTCACAAGTTCTGTATTTCCTTCTTAAACTGTTCTAATTTAACATGCTATTAAAGGATATGCATAAAGTCCCTTACTAAATCAGTAGCACTCTCCAAGAAGTGAGTGTAACATTCAGGAACACACCTAGCAGAATCCTGAGGGACTGTACAGATACTAAGAGGCATTTCCTACCAATAGTCTAAATGCCCTCAGTTTTGTAACATATCTAGGGGCAAGGATAAAGCTTCCACATTCTGCATATGTAGTTGTGGTAATTACCTCTTACTATCAACTACTTGTAAATATACTTCTTTTTGACACTTTTCTTCTTTTAACATTTTATATACTTCTCTTTGGACCATCTTCCATTCATCCCTTTGAGTTGTGTATAATTTGAAAGCTTCTGAATTATCTAATAATTTATTAATACCATAGCCGGTGCCCCCATCTATGTGTTGTTCCCACATCATCATTATTATTTTTCATCCTATCATTTATTCATCCCTTACAAACCTTCAGACTTCTGGAAAATGTCTGTTATTTGCCTCCCCCCATTCCTCAAACATTTATACTGGAGCTAGCTCATTCAACCAAGTTTAGTATCTTGTTAGTTTCTTTAAGTCTTTTTTTAATCAACTTTATTAGCTCCACTACCAATGTCTTTCTGCCTTTTTCCCTCTGACCTTATGTCCAGTAATAAATTACACATCCCTGTTATCCCCAACTGATATATAAAGATAGCATTCCATTGTATCCCCTGTAATATTTAAGCATAGCTGGCTGCATTGCATAATGCCCCAAAGTCAGAGACTCTTAATCCTCCTGTCATAGTTATGATGTTTCATTCCACCTGATTTTTTTTCATGTGCCCATGTAAATTCTGTGTAACTTTCTCTCACTTTACTAAAAAAAAAAAAATTCTGAGAAAGGGAGAGTCAAGCCCTGAGATCTGTATAATAGAACCAGGACTAGCCTTTGGTCAACTGGTGCCCTAGGCAAAAGGTCTCCAAAGCACCCCCCCCCACACCATCCATTGTCCCCATGCTGGTCTATCTATACCATCCAAATTACTGAAAAAGCGCCTCTGCTAGAGTGGCGCCCTAGGGGGCCGCCTAGTTGGCCTATGCCCAAGGCCGGCTGTGAATAGAACAAAACAGTAGACAGCTTCAGTTTGTTGTTATTCAGACAAATATCCTTCCATTTCCCTCATAGTTCTTTTTCTTGAATTAAAATACACCACAGTGCATTTTAGACAGTGAGCCTTCAACTGAGTCTATTGACTTCAGTATAAGTAAATTAGCTGACTAGAGTCACTGAGAAAAGGGGTAACTGTTCACACAACCTATCACTGGGTAAACATTATTTGCCTTGTGTTTGTTTATCTAATACCCTGCAATTTTACTTCAACAAAAAAGTTCCCAAAATTATCTCTCTGATAAAGAAGCATGTCGTCTGTGTATAGTGCAAACTTCTGGGCAAATAATTGCAGCTCTGAACTGCTTACTTAAATCTGCTTCTGCCTACTTTCCAAGGGCTCAAAATAAATGGCGAAAAAAAGAAGGGAAACAGGACAACTCTGTGTAGTGCTTCTACTTACTTGAAATATTTTGGAATGTCTAGTTCCTGTCTTTGCATTGTAATTCCCTAGTACAAATAAAGATGTTATTAAATGGATCCCCCCTTTCAAGAGTGATGGTCACATTTGGTACTTCAAATAAAAACTGTCATATGTTTGGCTTCTTTGCCATCTTCTGTCACCATTGTTTTTTTCAGTAAGTGGTACAAAATCCATCTGTTCCAGCTCATCAGTGAGAGGTGTAAAAGCTAATCTTTTGCTATTCAGTGCACTGTGTAATTTATAATCACAATTACATATCGATAATGCTCTGTGTGGACCCAACTTGTAAAGGGCCCTGGCGTCATTTGTGAATAAACATTGTGATAGCTTATTTCAGCATATTCAGGGTTTCTCCATTTGCTGTAACATAATTAGCTAGTTTAGTAAAGCCCTTGATACATTTTGTCTTCAAGTATTACACGTTTTTTCAATGGAAAATCATTCTGCCCAGATGTTTACCCCTCTTAATTCCTTAATTTTGTCCCCACTTCATTCTTTGAACTTTACTTGCAACAAGCAATTCCATTATCCTGGTCCAAATTTTTCAGTGAGAGCATGCCTAAGAAGTCCATTATTTTATTTGACTCCTGCTTCATATAATTGTTTATAAAAATGGACAAAACTCTTTCTCTCTCCACTTCCTGTTGTCTTAAGAGCTGCGTGCTTTTGTCTTTTAGATGTTATTTCAGAATCTCTCATTCCAAGAGTTCTGTAAGCTTAGTTTACCTTGTGACATAATGTTTCATTTATTGTTACACTGCAACTCCACCACTGAGTGTTCAGTCTCTTCCTTATTTAATCACTTCTTAAGCTTTAAGTGTGTCTGCAAGTAACCTGGCAACTGTTGAATCTACTGTCTTTTCAGCTATACAAAATTCCTTAGAAAATTAATGAAATGACTCCAGTTTGCTTTTAAAGTGTTCCCTTTAACAACAACAACAACATAAAAAAATTAATACTAATACAGTAACTTTGCAGTTTCTCTCCAACCTTTCCATGTCGAAAGAATATGAGCTGTGGAGGATGGATAGATAAAGGAGTGGCATATGTAAGAAAATTCTCAGTAATATATACATGGTCCTTGCTAACCATGATTTTGTGTTTGACTATAATTTACACCTGTAAAGCAAATATGCAAGTATCCCTCAAAAATCTCAATGCCTTATGCATGACTTGTCATTCCCATTCATATATATTTTTTTAAATATACCTCCCTGTGACGACCCATCACTGGACCAGTTATCAAGGAGCCTCAATCCTCACCACTAGCACCAGTGGGGGACATAAACTGAGAGGATGACAGGTGCACACACAGTATTTCCAGATGCAGCTTTCTGCATCAAGTGCATTTTTTCTTAAACGCACGCAGAGACCATAGTCAGTCCAGGGCTGGTTTCTCCCTCTTTCTCCAGATCCTCAGTTAGACTCCCCACTGTCACAGCTATAGAGTTGAGATTTCAGCTGAGTGACCAAGCCAAGACCTCTAGCATCCTCTCTGTCCAACCAGTGCTTGGTGTCCCTGCCCAAGTAGCTGACACACACAGTCTTTGAGGTTTGATTCACACAGACACACCCACAGACAGACACACCCACAGACAGGCACACCCACAGACAGGCACACCCACACACACAGACACACACACCCCTAGGAAAAGCTGGCACAGGTTTACTAGCCCCCTTTTGCCTAGACTTTAAGGTAGTTATCACTGCTACCAGCCAACTCTTATCAGCTACTTTAAGGCCCCGAACAAAGGGTGCCCAATCTTACTGTGTAATAAAAATAATAATAATAATACAAATGGTAGTTTGACCAAGAGCAAGGCTGTTAGGAATGGCCCACAGTGTCACCCAATAAATATGCAAGTACTCTCAGAACTTAAATATGTCTCACAAAGATCAGCCACAATGAAAGGTTTTAATATATTTAATAGTAAATAATAAAAGAAGAAGAGAATACTCTGTATATATTCACATTGACATTGCAGGACAGTCTCAAATAAGTAAAGAAAAAATCTAAACTTAGCTTTGCTATATTCTGGACTGTACCTAAGAGAATTGCGATACCCTGGTTAACTTAAAAGCAAGGCAGATGTGATGAATGGATCTTCTAGTTGTTGTCCGGTCCAAGACAGAATACAGGATGGTGTCTCTCTCTGAGATGTTTCTCCAGTTAATATCTCAAATATTACTGCTGGAGTAGCTTACAAAGTAACATCGTTTCTTGTCATCTGACTCTATCCCAGATAAAACCCCCACTGCTGGAAGCTAGAATTATTTAGCATCTACCTGTGAAAATACATAGACCTTATGTCTTTGGCAGATGCTGTAAGTCATAAAACAATTGCATTCCTTCACATTTCAAAACTAGTAATTATTTCAACTTAAAGATAATGCAGAGTGCTCCCTAGTGTAGACATTCTATCTGCCATAAAGTAATTTAATTTCAGCTACTTTTCTGAATATAACCTCCTCTATTCCAGTTTCCACTTTTTAAAATATATTAATTTAAACAGCTACAATAGTGCTTGTACGTTTTTGTTCTCTTCCAGTAGGGCACATGGTGGATCCATTTTAAACACACACATTTTGCAAATACCCTTTTAAACACATGTCTGTGCAAATAAGTTTGATTTACACATGACATACAGGTCTAATACAGTTGTAACACAAAAATTTTATATAAATCATGTTGATATTCACAAATTACATGTAATTATTTACAAAATTACAGATAGCTGTGTTGGCAATATCGCCTTTCGTCACACTCCCTACTGTGGGTACTGTTTAAGCTTTTGGACCAGTGTGCACCCCACAAGTAGAAAACCATGTTCCAGTCTTTTCCAGTGCTATAACCTACTGATGTCATGTTGCCCATTTTCATCCATTCCTTAACTAATGGGTTCTGATCCGATCCTCGTATCTGACTCTGCTGATGTTCTTCGTGTTTCACTGTTGCAGTCATTACATTTGGGTAATCTGCTGGCAGGTTGCCCTCAGTCGGCCTGAATAACAAAGTCTTGGGTCCTGCATCGGTTGCTGTCTCCTCTTCCATGACGTCAGGGGTATAAAACATGCAGCCGACGCCATTTTATTCAGTCTTTCTTGCCACGCGGTGCCCGAAGCAGAAGCAGTTCGCAAGTGCCGGTCGGCCGACTCCTGAAATTTTTGCATTCGAGTTTCAGAACCGAAGTCTTCAACTAAAGTTAAGTACCCCGTTGGGGAAACTTTTTCTTGCTCCTTACCGAATGCAGTAAAAGTTAATAACTGCATTACTTGTGGGAAGCAAATTCCTCATAAGGATTTTCATTTGTACTGTATTCCTTGCCTAGGCCTAGATCATAACATGTCTTGCTGTCGGTTTTGTGCTAGGTTTAACCAACGCACTATTAGGCGTCTGTATATTTTTGCTTCAAAATATTTTGGATCCAGATTTAATTACCCTGAAATGTCATCGGTTAGCAATCCGACTACCGGAGTTCACAAAAAACGCAAAGAAAAAGACCGAGATAGACCGTCGAGGTCCAAAACCAACGAAGCTTCTCCTAAGCCAGTCGCCGGTACTCAGTGAGATGCTTTCGCAGCCCCTGATACCCGCTACTTTTGAGTGGCAGGCCTCTACCGAGACCCATGCAGAGTCTGGTATGCCGCAAGCTTCTCAGAGTATTGAACCTGCGGATGTCTCTCCCTCGGATGGGTCTGGAGCTGCTGAGCAGGCACCGGCTTCTGAAGGTGTTTTCAGTCCTCAACATTTTTATATTAAATGGACACCAGCTTCAAAAACAGAGATCAAAAACATCTTCTAAGTCTAAAAAAAACCGATGCATGAGCCATGTGCTCAGACCCCTATGCCTAAAAAACAAATTATCAAAATGGCTGAGGACTTAATTACCTTGATCAGGGGTTCCCAACCCCCCTGCTAAGAGGCCTAGGCAAGACACTGATTATGAATCTTCAGATCAGGTTTCCATTTCTTCTGATTCCTCTTCGGATCAGGAATTTTTCTATACCACCCTATGAGGATTCAGATGTAGAGGATTCCATCCCATCTGCATCTCCTCCTGAGGATTATTCTTTTGGAGAAACCTTGCATACTTTAAGGCAACATTTTCATTGGGAGAGTCGGGATTTCTCTGAATCAAAAAAGAGGCTTGGGGATTTCCTTCTTCTTCCTCAGCATAGGCCTTTGGCTGTACCTCCTGTATTGGACATTGTTGATGTGTTTTCTTAATCAAGCATGGCTCCTGATTCCATACCTCCGGCTCCTAGTAAGCCGGACATATATTACAGGGTTCCTGACTCCCACAAATTTCTATTAAAAAATCCTGCTGCTGATCCTGAAACTATCTCACAGGGTCCCAAAGGTGTAAAGGCTTCTACAGCCAAAAATCCTACCCCCTCTGATAGAGATTCCAGGGCGCTGGAAAGATGGGAAAGAAGGTTTATAAGTCTGCAACCTTGGTAATTAGGGCCTTAAACTGCCAGTTTCATATGATTAAATATCAACAGCATGTTATGGGCTTACTGAAACAGAAAATGATGTTGATTTCTGATTGTGTGGAAAGTGAAGAATTACAGGAATTATTGCATGCAGCAGAACAGGTTGGAAAGCATACTTTGTGTTGTGGTTTTGATTCCTTGGAGACCTCTTGCAGGGCCGCAGTTACTGGATCTGTGATTAGAAGGCATGCCTGGCTCAAGGAGCAAACTCTGCCTGATCATGTTAAAGCTAAATAGTTTGATGCCCCTTTACAGCATGATACTCTGTTTGGTAATAAGGCAGAAGAGGTTTTAAAGAAAATGGAAGTCAAAGCTAAATCTATGCAAACTGTAAAAGATTTCTTACAAGTGCAGCCACCCAGATTCAGTAGGCACTGGCCTACTAAAAATTGGTCCTTTCCTGTGTATAACAGAGCCTCTCAGGGCAAATCCAGGCACTCAAAAGGCTCTAGATACCAATCACAGGGTTGTTACAGGTCAATCCAGTGGGGTGCCTCCACTTCCAAATCTGGAGGAAACAAAGCACAGCCCTACAGAAAGCAGTCTCAATGACTTCCCTCTTCCATCACCAAGCACTTATCTTTTGGTAGCCCCCTTGGGGGGAAAATTAGCACTTCATGCTCAAAATTGGAAGTTAATTACCCAGGACAAGTAGGTATTAAACATAGTATCTCAAGGGTACAGAGTTAATTTCCATACTTTTCCAATTCCAAAAGGTTGGCCAGATCTGCCACAAAATCAGTGGGCAGAGGCTCAGAAACAAGTTATGTCCCTCATGGCTATGGGGGCTATTCAACCAGTACCACAGAAGGAAAAAGGACAAGGTTTTTATTCAAGACTGTTCATGGTTCCCAGAAAAGACAATGCCTGGTGTCCATTAGTGGACTTAATCGATTTTGAACACGTTCCTGGACATTCCAAAATTCAAAATGCTGACTTTACAACAGCTACTGCCTATGTTGGGCAGGAACGCTTGGTTAGTGACTCGAGACTTAAAAGAGGCATACCTGCATATCCCAATAAGGGAATCGTGCAGAAAATACCTCCGCTTCAAGGCAGGTTTTTTGCATTACCAATTTGTCTGCACTGCCCTTTGACTTATCTACTGTGCCTGGGGTCTTCACAAAGTGCCTGGCACCAGTAATTGCATTTTGCAGACAAAGAAGCATACAGATTTATCCTTACCTGGATGACTGTCTCATTCAAGTAGAGAACAAGGACATTCTTCTTCAACATCTTGCATTTGTAAAAAGGCTTCTAACATGCCTAGGGTACACAGTAAACAAAAGAAATCACAACTGGTACCCTCTCAAAAAATTACATTCCTGGGTGCAAGCTTGAATACAACTGCCCAGATGGCTTATCTTACGCCAGACAAACAAAGGCACCTGACTTTATATTTCAAACAGATGGCAACAAAAACCCAGTTATCTGCAAGACAAATTCTGCAGGCTTAGGGGTTCATGGCATCCTGCATTCTACTAATTCCATATGCAAGACTGCATATGAGGAAACTTCAATGGTACCTAAAAGTTTATGGAGTCAACATTGTCGCAGTCTGGAAACCATGATTCCTCTCATTCCCTGCCTACAACAGGAGTTTTTTTGGTGGGCAGAGACATGTCCCCAAAACAAGGGACTGTCATTCACTCTACCCCCTGCCACCCAAACCCTAACTACAGACTCATCAGACTATGCTTGGGGGGTCCATCTGGTGGGGAGATGCATTCAGGGCATATGGAGCCCAAAACAAATGCATCTGCATATCAATCAGAAAGAGGTGCTAGCTGTTCAGAATGTCCTGACAGCCTTCAAGAACTTGTTTCATCCAGGACAACTACTGAGAAAGATGGACAACACCACGGTTATGTGATACATAAACAAGCAGGGGGGTACACATTCCTACCCCCTTTGCAGACTAGCCATGTCATTGTGGAACACAGCCTTAACTTAACAAGTACATCTTCAAGCTCAATTCCTGCCAGGAAAACAAAATACTCTGGCAGACGACCTAAGCAGAAATCTTTTGGACTCCACAAGTGGAAACTGGATCCACAAATCTTCAGCATGGTAACACAGAAATGGGGGAGCCCAGACATAGATCTATTTGCCTCTCCCCAAAACTATCAACTGGACAAATTATGCACAAGGACTTATCACAGACAAAAATGGAAAGTTATGCCCTATCCTTCAGTTGGAAAAACATATCAGTCTATGCCTTTCCCCCTCTGCCTCTTCTCTCCAAGGTCTTACTAAAGGTCAGACGGGAAAAAACAAAAATGATCCTAATTGCTCTGGACTGGCCTCGCCAGCACTGGTACCCAGTCTTAAGGAATATGTCTCAACTCCCTCCTTGGTACTTGCCTCAAATACCTCATCTACTGTCTCAGCAGAACCATCAGATTTTGCACACTTAGCTCCAAACTCTGAGCCCTGCAGCATGGCTGGTCATGTAACTATTCAAACAACACCTCTCAGTAAATCTGTGATGGATGTCATTTTTGAAGCCAGAAGGCCTAGTACTAGAAAATCTTATGCTGATAAATGGAAGAGATTCTGTGCTTGGAACCAAGCACAAGGAACGGACGCAGCAAAACCAAATATCCCTCAGATTTTACAATACTTGACTGAGCTGCTTGACAAGGGCCTATCTTTTTCTTCAATAAAAATCCATGCCTCTGCCATCTCGGCTCATTACAACACGGAGCCTCCCATCTTTTCTCATCCTCTGCTAAAACAGTATCTTAGAGGGGCCAAAAATTTAAGGCCTCCCAGAAGATCACCAACTCCTGCATGGGACCTCAATTTTGTGTTGGAAAAACTCACCCTGCCTCCTTTTGAACCAGCAGCTACTGCGGATATAATGTTTTTATCTTGGAAAACAGCTTTTCTTTTGGCAATCACTTCAGCAAGAAGGGTTTCAGAACTACAGGCTCTCATGGCTGTGGAACCTTTTATTACATTTTACCTAGACATGGTGTCCCTCAGAACCAATCCTTCCTTAATGCCTAAGGTGTGGTATCCAGTGTGGCTCTTAAACTATTCACCTGCCAACATTTTACCCAAATCCGCAGAACAAGGGGGAGCGTATTCTGCATTCATTGGACATACACAGACAACTAAGATTCTACTTAAACAGGACCAAATCTCTAAGAAAATCTGAGCAACTACTGGTGGCATTTGCTTCAGGATCAGAGGGGAAGGCTATATCAAAGCAGACTGTTTCTAAGTGGATAAGCCACTGCATTCGTTTCTGCTACTTGCATCATGGTAAACCTGTGCCCAAGGGAATCAGGTCACATTCCTCCAGGGCTGTATCTACCTCAGCAGCCTTTCTCAGAGGAGTTCCAACCAAAGACATTCTAGAAGCTGCTACTTGGAGCTCTGTTCATACCTTGCATCCAGGGCAGGCTTTGCCACTGCAGTTCTGCAGGGCCTTATAGCCGCGCCTAATCCTATTTAGTTCCATCCTCTCATCCATAGCTTTGGGATTCTACCCAAATGTAATGACTGCAACAGTAAAACACGAAGAACATAGTACAGTTGTGTACACTTACCATAAATGTAGATGTTCGAGTGTATTCACTGTTGCAGTCCAGGTTACCCACCCGCCATCCCCCTTTTTCTATTACTTCTCTTTCCTTAACTATATTCTAAAGCCTTTGTGGTGTATTTGCTTTTAGATGAAAGTAAAGTTTATGTTGCTAAAAGTGCATTTTTATATATATATATATATATATATATATATATATATGTTTATATATATTTTTGCTCCCCAGTTGGGGGGGCACCTGACATCTGGGGCAAGAAAAACTGAATAAAATGGCTTTGGCTGCATGTTTTATACCCCTGACAACCTGACGTCATGGAAGAGGAGACAACGACCGATGCAGGACCCAAGACTTTGTTATTCAGGCTGACTGATGGCAACCTGCCAGCAGATTACCCAAATGTAATGACTGCAACAGTGAATACACTCGAACATCTACATTTATGGTAAGTGTGCACAACTGTACTTTTTACAAGCTCGTGGCCACCAACAAACTCTCAAGCTCCTTCCCTAACCTTAATGCACCACCCCTAGCATCCCTCAGATCTTGTTGCCACTTATGCGTTTAGACCTGGTCGCTTTCTGCTCCTGTGTTTTCAGTGAGAGATGAGTTAATTGATGTCCTTCAAGGATGCATCTGCAGTCCTTCCATATGGGTTGTCCAGCCTCAGGCAGCCCCTCGGTCGGCCGGATTCCAAAGTCTGGGTCCAGCGTCGGCTGATGTCGCCCTTTTCCCCGATGTCAGAGCGCCTGGGGTATAAAAGCGTCAGCCGACGCCATCTTCCTCAGTCTTTCTTGCCGCGCGGTGCCCGAAGCAGAAGCAGTTCGCAAGTGCCGGTCGGCCAGCTCCTGTGATTTTAGCTACCGAAGTCTTCAAAAAAAGCTAAGTACCCTGTTGGGGACTCTTTCTTGCCTCAGCCGATGTCAGATCAAACAGTTAAAGTTAATAATTGTTTATCTTGTGGGAAACAAATACCTCATAAGGATTTCCACTCTTATTGCTTACCCTGCCTAGGCCCAGACCACAACGTCTCGGCCTGTTCAGCCTGTGCCTCCTTCAATAAACGCACTCTTAGGCGTCGGGCAGAGTTTGCAGAGGAATTTTTTGGGGAAAATTTCATTTATATCATGCTGTCGGAGCTTCCGACAGCTCATTTACCCAAAAAACGTAAGGATAAGGACCGACACACGCGGTCCACGGTTTCGGCCGACTCCACGCCTAGGCCTACCGCGAGTGTTTCGGTCTCCACTGAAGCCGAACCTCTACCGCTTCCGACCGACGACACCGCACAGCCAGTAACTTCGGTACCGGAGGCCATCTCTGAGTCGGTCATAGAATTTCTGTCTGAAACCGGTGCTCAGGAAATTTCCGACACCAATTCTGTTGACAAAACTACTCCAGCACGTGGGGCAGCCAGGCCTCCTGTATCCATGTCCATTAAGGCCTTTACACGGGCTAAAGCTGCTAAACAGCCAAAATCTCTCCCTCCCAAGGCTATACCTCAGGGATCCACTAAAGGTTCACAAATTTTAAGTTTGGCTGAAGACCTTATTTCCTTAATCAGGGCCTCTCAACCACATCCAGACAGGGGCTCTCAACCACCTCCAGGCAAAAGGCCCAGGGTTGAGCAGACAGATCCCCAGTCTTTTGATGAGGCCTCAGATGACTCTGCCCTTTCAGACTACCAGGAGGAGGTCCTTCCGGCCTACGAGGATTCTGATGCAGAGGAATCTATTCCCTCAGCCTCCCCCCCCCCTGAAGAGTTTTCTTTTGAGGAGACCCTTCACTCCATGAGAGAGCATTTCAAATGGCAAGGCCAGGAATTCTCTGATTCCAGGAAGAGGTTAAGGACTTTTTTACATTTACCTCAGCATAGACCTTTGGCTATTCTTCCTGTTTTAAATGTCATAGAAGATGTGTACTCTGAGTCTAGTATTTCCCCTGACTCCCTCCCTCCGGCTCCTGTCAAACCTGACCGGTACTACAGGGTCCCGGACTCACATTTATACCTTTACAAGGGCCACTCTGCTGACCCAGAAACTATTTCCCAGGGCCCTAAAGGGGTTACAACCACCACTGCCAAGAATCCACTTCCATCTGAAAGGGAATCCAGGGCTTTAGAGAGATGGGGTAAAAAAAGTGTATACTTCCTCCACACTTTCTATGAGAGGATTAAATTGTCAATTCCATATGATACAGTATCAAGAGTATCTGTTAGATGAATTGCATAAAAAACTAACCTCGCCTGAACCCCTAGACCGCAAGGCGCTTCAGTATCTGGTGCATAAATAACTCTCAGCAGGTTAGCAACCATTTCTTACAGTGTGGTTATGATGCATTGGAAGCTTCATGTAGGTCAGCATTGACAGGTGCAGTCATACGTAGACATGCTTGCCTTAAGGAACAAACACTGCCAGATCATGTTAAAGCAAAGCTTCTGGATGCACCACTGGAAAAACAAAAGTTATTTGGTTCCACGGCTCAAGAGGTCTTAAAGAAATTTGAGGAAAAGGCTAAATCAGTGCAAACAGTCAAAGATTTTCTCCAGGTCCAACCACCAAGATTCAGCAGAAATTGGCCTTCTAAGAATTGGTCCTTTCCAGACACAGACAGATTTCAAAGAGGCAAAAACAGGCGTGCCAGAGGTAGGGGGCAAACTCGAGGCTCCTACAGAGGACGTCAATGGCAGCCTCCTAACCAGAGAGGTAGTGCAGGACCTACAACTACTGCGCAAGGACAAACTCAATGACTTGACTTTGACTCCGCCAAACAGGGCTCAATTGGAAGCACCTTTGGGCGGAAAGCTATCTTTATTCTCAGAAAATTGGCACAGTATTACAAAGGACAAATGGATACTACAAATAATAGACAAAGGATACAGATTCCATTTTCATACGTTACCAAAAAGACAAGGCATGCCAAACCTGCCACCAAATCAAAGGACAGAGGCTTTCAAGCAAATTTCAAAACTCCTACAAATGAAGGCAATAGAGAAGGTTCCTTAAACAGAACAAGGCCAATGATTTTATTCCAGACTATTCCTTGTTCCAAGAAAAGAAAAGCAATGGAGGCCTATTCTAGACTTGTCCGCACTGAATACTTATCTCATCGTACCAAAATTCAAAATGCTGACCTTACAGCAACTCCTTCCCATGCTGGGCAAGGGGTCCTGGCTGGTAACTCTAGACCTCAAGGAGGCATACCTGCATGTCCCTATCAGACAAAGTTGCAGAAGACACCTCAGATTTCTTGCAGGTTCAGAGCATTATCAATTCTCAGCATTGCCCTTTGGCTTATCTACTGCGCCCAGAGTATTCACAAAATGCCTGGCATCAGTAATTGCACATTGCAGACTTCAGGGGATTCAAATATACCCATACCTGGACGACTGCCAACAAACATTGGTAAAACACTTGGACTATGCCATCCGACTACTACAGGCCTTGGGATACACAGTCAACATTCAGAAATCAAGACTTGTTCCATCCCAACGAATAATTTTTCTGGGTGCAAAGCTGGATACAAACACCCAAATGGCTTTTCTCACAGAAGAAAAACAAGAGCAATTACCGGATTATTTTAGAAATCTGACAACTCAAACCCAGCTGACTGCAAGGAAAATCCTACAGGCCCTGGGCTTCATGGCATCTTGCATTCTTCTGATTCCACAAGCAAGGCTGCATATGAGGAAACTACAATGGTACCTAAGGAGTCTATGGTCTCAACACAGTCACAGCTTAGAAACTTTGTTCCCCCTCATTCCATACCTTCAAAAGGAATTTATGTGGTGGGCACAAGCAAGCCAGTCAAACATGGGCCTGCCTTTCAGCAAGCCACATATCAGCCAAACCATTACAACAGACGCCTCAGGCCATGGATGGGGAGCACACATGAAGGACAGAAGTATTCAAGGGCAATGGACACAAAAGGAATTGCGCCTACACATCAAAAGGAAATGCTGGCAGTGATACATTCAATCGAGGCCTTCGAACATTTCCTGCATCAAGGTCACCTACTAATAAGGACAGACAATACCACAGTTATGTGGTACATAAGCAAGGAGGTACCCATTCCTACCCTCTTTGCAGGCTGGCAATGAATCTTTGGGAACTTTCCCTAAAACTCAATATAGAGCTGCATTCCCAGTTCGTACCAGGAAAGGGCAATGTACTGGCGGACAGCCTAAGCAGAAACACCATGGATCCACACGAATGGATGTTGCATCCAGACATTTTTCTACAGATAAAACAATCATGGGGAAGGCCGGACATAGATCTTTTTGCCTCCCCCCACAACCATCAACTGAAGAAGTTCTGCACAAGGACATACCATCCTCAAGCATGGAAAGTGGACGCCCTCTCCTTCAGCTGGAATGCTCTAACAGTATATGCATTCCCACCTCTTCCATTAATGACCAAGGTCTTACTGAAGATCAGGACAGAGCGACCAAAAGTGATTCTGATAGCTCCGAACTGGCCAAGACAACACTGGTACCCACTGTTAAAGAGCATGTCACGCACGAAACCGTGGCCTCTACCACAATGGCCACTTCTACTGACACAGCACAATTACAAAACTTTGCACTCCAGCCTAAAAACCTTGCAGCTGACAGCCTGGAAAATACCTTGATTCCTCACCAGGATAAACTATCCAAGAGGGTAAAGGATATCCTCATAGAAGCTCGGTGGCCTTCCACCAGAAAGGCATATTCAGCAAAATGGAAAAGATTTCGAACCTGGAGCAACGCAAAGGGTCAGGATCCGACACTGATGAGCATTCCACATATCCTTGAATACTTGGCTGAAATGCTCCATAATGGCCTTTCTTATTCATCCATAAAAATTCATGCTTCAGCTATTTCAGCAGAGTACAACACTGATCCACCTGTATTTTCTCATCCTCTGCTAAAGCAGTTTCTAAGAGGGATAAAAAACATCAACCCTCCAAGAAAACCACCAGTGCCTTCATGGGACCTTAACTTCATGTTGGAAAAATTAACTCTACCACCCTTTGAACCAGCAGCATCTTCAGAATTACAATTCCTGTCTTGGAAGACTGCCTTCCTTCTGGCCATAACCTCAGCAAGAAGAGTATCTGAGTTACAGGCCCTCATGGCAGTACAACCATTTCTAATTTTCCATCAGGACAGAGTCTCTTTGAGAACCAATCCTTCATTCATGCCAAAGGTGGTATCCAGGGTCTCAATGAACCAAGCTATCCACCTGCCTACTTTCTTTCCAAATCCACAAAATAAAGGAGAGAAACTTCTGCATACCCTGGACATTCACAGACAGTTGCGCTACTACTTGGACAGAACTAAGACTTACAGAAAGACTGACCAACTGTTTGTAGCATATGCTGCTGGTGTACAAGGCAAAGCAATTTCAAAACAAACAATTTCAAAATGGATAGGAAATTGCATTCGATTCTGTTACTCTTTTCATGGAAAAGCTGCGCCAGCTAACATCAGACCTCATTCCACCAGAGCAACAGCCACCTCCACAGCCTTCTTAAGAGGGGTGTCTACAAAGGACATTTTAGAAGCTGCCACATGGAGCTCCGTGCATACATTTTCCAAGCATTACAACTTGCCTTTATATTCCAGATCCAGAGCAGGCTTTGCTACTGCATTCCTGCAGGGCATGTTAGGTACACCATCCTTTTCTTAGGTCCTACCACCCCCAGCTTGGCTATGGTATTCTACCCATATGTAAGAACTGCAGATGCATCCTTGAAGGACATAGTACAGTTTTGTACCTACCATAAATGTAGATGTCCGATAGGTATGCATCTGCAGTCAGGTTTTCCCTCCCTCCCTCCCTCCCTCCTACCCTTCTGTGGTATTCTTTGGGTTCCTATCCCTCATTTTAGCTAGCTGGGGTTATCTTTTATGGTGTATTTGTTTTTTATTGCTGTGAATGTTTGGAATTTATTCATTTCTCCAAATTTAGCCTTCTTTAGAGGGCACCTGGCATCTGGGGCAAGAAAAACTGAGGAAGATGACGTTGGCTGACGCTTTTATACCCCAGGCGCTCTGACGTCGGGGAAAAGGGTGACATCAGCTGACGCCGGACCCAGACTTTGGAATCCGGCCGACCGAGGGGCTGCCTGAGGCAGGACAACCCATATGTAAGGACTGCAGATGCATACCTATCGGACATTTACATTTATGGTAGGTACAAAACTGTACTTTTTATACTTTCTTTCTAAAAACTTCTACAAACAACTATTTCTTTGAGATTTTATCTTCATTTTTTTCATCTCAAGTCATTTCTTCCTTTCTTTTTCTTACACTTTCAGTGTAAAATCTTTCTACCATTGTTGGTAGACCTAACTCCTTCCCTTTACCCTTTCTGCATGTAGTTTAATCTCTGTAATTACCATTGTTGTTTTTTCTCCTTTTTTTTCTTGTAGTTCTTAAGTACCATTGCTGGCATTTTTCCTTTTCCTTTCTAGCCATTAAAAAAAAAAAGATAAATAATAACAAAAAAAAAAAACTTTAACTCTCCTCTCAGCTACAAATGGTCTGTGAAAGTTCCAGCAGGTTTTAAAAAAATGTGACAAGTGTGGGCACAAGTTGCCTTTGTCTGATACCCAGAGTCTTTATGCTTATTGTTTAGGACCAGAACACTTAAGACTGCAGTATTTATCATTGGATTCAACCCCTGAGGTTTAGCAGACAGGGAAAATAAGCTGATTTTAAAAAGGATTGCTGCTATGTTCTTTTTCTGAAGCATTTCTGGTGTTCAGTCCCTCATAGATCTTAAGATGTGTCAAAAAGGTATAGAACCTCGGATTCTCCAGCCTGTACCTCTTCTGAGACAAGAAGAAAGAAAAAAAAATTGGATCCAAAGCTACATCCTATCTGACTGTCAATGGATCCTACCACACACGCACACACACACTTGGAATCCTACATCTTTGGATCTGACCAGATACACTTTGATACTACAACTTCGTATCTGACCAAACATGTTTCTGATCCTTCATCCTCGGATCTGAGAAGAACAACTACCTATTCATCAAGCCTGGATCCGGTTCCTTCCAGGGTGCCCTCTCCCTTTTTAGAGAAGCACTCAAAGTCGTCATCCCTGGTATCCTCTTGCTCCTCCAGGAGTTTCATGGAAGCAGATGTGGAGAGGATGATGAAGAAACTTTTCACAAAACAAATTCAGAAGGGAGTTCCCATGGTTCCTACTTCTTCGGGTCAGGAAGTCCGTCTGTCTACTGCATCACTGCCCTTCACTAATTTAGTCTGTTGTTTTAGAGCCCTCGGGTCAGTGTGTTCCAGGTCTGTCTGGTTCAGAGCCGAAGAGGACATCATCTTTGGCTCTGACTGTTGCTCTGAGTGCATCTGCTCCAATATCCTCAGAGGTGGATGGCTCTCTGAACCGAAGCTTCCATGTCGGATCCATGATGATGGGGTCGACTTTGAGGTTTTCAGAGCCATCTCTTCCTCTTGGAGCTTCGGCACTGAACAGCTCAGCTCTAGTTTCCGCCTTGGGTGGAATGCTTTTGGGTCAGAGGGAGGTGATGAGCCAGAAACTCGCTTTCCTGGCTCTGTTGGCTTCCTTCTGTCTGGAGCAGTCTGCCTTTGAGGTAGTGAAGAGTGTGTTTTCTTCTCCAGGTCATATAGGTCCTTGCCCCTCAAATTCACCCTCTGCTTCTCATATGACTTTGTACTATGATTCTCAACATTCTACTCCACAGGGACAGCCAGCCCAAAACTTCTAGTCTACCCAGCAGGTGTTTATCTCCTCTGATACTTTCCAAACCATCCTACCGAGGAAGGCCCTAGGAAGAGAAAGTGCAAAAGGAGGCACTTGGACTCTCCTTAGGAGTTGGTCACTGAGGATACTGATTTCGTTGAAGGAGAGGGGTCCTCAAAATCACCAGCCAATGATGTCTCATTTGGAGGCATTCTTGAGATCCTAAAGCAAATGGGTGGCTGGTCTTCCCAAGGCCCTTCTCCCGAGTAATCACTGCTCATGGAAGCATTTGGTACTGGTCCGTCTATCTCCAGGGTTACACCACCAGCCGGTGAACTTATTGAGTTAATCTTCAAGCGGGCATGGTAGGAACCTGATATGATTGTGTCAGTCCCAAAGAGACCAGACAGGATTCTGGCTCCACCAATAGGCCAGGAATATTCGAGTAAGAGGGTTCCAGTAGATGCCATGATTGTGGCAGCGGCTACAAAAAAGGAGCTTGCTGAACAGAGTTGCACTGTCCATTCTTATAATAGAGAGTCAAAGGTGATAGATTTGGGATGTGTGCACTTAGATTGCTGAACTATTTAGCACATTTTACTAGGTAACAAAGAGGTCTGATTTAAGAGTTATCCAAATCTCTTTCTGGAACCAGAACTGCCAAGGCTCAATCTTCTTTGCTCTCTCAGTTGGCTACCCCACAAGGTATATACAGTTTGTCCATGAGGCTTATCTTGCATGCTGCAGAAGATTCCTCAAGGGCTGCGTGTTCAGGCATTTCCATCATGAGGTAGGCCTGGATATGCCTGCGTGATTTTTGCGGAGCCCTTCAAGTCATCTTTTGTTTATGCTCCCTTTGACGGCACTTATTTGGCCCCACGGTAATAGACACACACTCCAGGCATGAAAAAGGTGGAAAGACCCCCTCTACAGTGAGCATGCGTTTTTTGACTCTTCAAGGGACATTTTCCAGTAATCAAAGGAGAGAGTTGAAAAATGTGGTTCAGAAAATCTTGGGATCCTTTCAAGAACACATGTGGAGTTAGTCACCCCCCCCCCCCCCCGAGGCAGAGGGGGAGCGATATTGGAAGACACCCCCATGGCAGAAGAGGCCTGCAAAACATGGGGTCTGTAGATTCTTTTTCCAACAGACCCTTTTAGCGCTCCTGAATGGAGGCCTGATTGCCCCTCTCTGGAGGCAGTCGGGGGTTGCTTATCTCTGCACCTGAGAGCCTACCTAAATATAGCAAAAGACAGCTGCAGAGAAATTATTTCCAGAGGTTATACAATTCCTTTTTCCCTACCCCCTCCATTATCCAGAAAAACTCCCAGTGTTCCACACAATCACAGGAAAGCAGCAGCACTAGAAAACTAAAAGCTGCTAGAAAAGGTGTCATCCAATAGGTCCCACCAGACCAGATGGAATCCGGAACTTATTCAAGCCAAAGAAAACTGGCAACTGGAGACCTATTTTGGCTCAGTGTATTGAATAAGTTGGTTCAAAACACTATTTTCCGAATGGTCACGGTTCAGTCCATTCTGCTCTTTCTGGGCAAGGATGACTGGATGTGCTCAATAGTACATATACTGAAGATCTGTCACATAAAGATGAACAGACAAGACAGTCACCATCAGTTAAGAGCACCACACTTTGGCCTCTCCACAACCCCTAGGGTGTTCATCAAGTGCGTGGCAGTGATTACAGCTCATTTGAGACTGCAAGGTGTCCGGGTGTTTCCATATATAGACTGGCTCATTACTGCCCTGACCAGGTACCAACTGATAGAAGCTGGGGATCAGGTGTTGCAGACCTGTTCGCTTCTGAGAGTAACCGTAAATTACAAGGCTCAACTGCAGCCAACCCACACTTGAAAATTCATAGGAACAGAAATCAACACAGTATATATGGTAGCTTCTCTTTCTCTATCGAGAGTGCAAACACTAAGGACACAGGTCAGGAAAATGATTTGCAGTACTATAACTTCAGCCCGATTAATTCTGCAAGCCTTAGGATCAATGTCACCAGCAAGAATTTTAGTCCCTTTAGCAAGATTCTGTGTGAGAATTCTTCAATGGATGCTAGCAACACAATGGTCAATGCTTTCTCAGCCTATGCCTGCGAAGATGAGAATAACCCAGGTATGCAAGCAATACCTTTACTGGTGGATGAAGTCAGAACAGCTGTTACAAGGTCTTCCTTTCAGCCTTCCTCACCAAGGCCAAGATCAAGGACACTTCCCAGATTGGAGGAGTCACTTCCTGGGGAAAACAGTCCAAGGTACATGGTCCCCTGTATAGGCCATCCTGCATATCAGTGTTTTGGAGATGAGAGCAGTGCTGTTGCAGGTATTCCACGACTCTCTTCCCTGTGTTGAGAAACCCTCAGAATGTGACAATGGGTGATGTCTTCCAAACTCTTTCTAATAGCAATGCAAGACAAACTGAGCAGGTCCATTTTGTTATGTCATGAGTTGTCTCAGCAGCAAAGTGACAGAAATTATTTTCATTCAGTGGGGTCAGCTTTGCTACGGTCTTTTTGCATCTCCCCTAAACAAGTGCAGCAGTTTTTATTCCCCTGATTCCCCCTCAGTGGACATCATTGAGGAATGCTGTGCTCCACGATTGGCCCCCGGGGGATCTGAATGCTTATCCTTCAACTCCCGTAATTCTCAAATTCCTTCAGAAAGCAGCCAGGTTGAAGAGTAAAGTCATTCTCATTGCACCTTACTGGCCCCGGCAGATTTGGTTAACTTTCCTTTGGCCGCATCTACTATACCCACCTTGGATTCTGGGTTAATTTATACACTTTCTGTCTCACCCAACAGGCGTGGTTCACCCAGATAGCTCATATCTCATACTGACCGCATGTTTTCTCCAATTCCTTAAGTAGTCCGACAACCAGTGCTTTTTTCCTTGATTCATTCCAAACTTCTATCATCCAATAAACCACTTACTAGGAAACTCTACAGGAGTAAATGGCGAAGGTTTATTTATTGGGCAGAACAGAATCAGATACACCTCTTCTCAGCTCCAGTTTATTCTGATGTCCTTCAAGGATGCATCTGCAGTCCTTACAAATGGGTTGTCCTGTCGTCAGGCAGCCCTTCGGTCGGCCGGATTCCAAAGTCTGGGTCTGGCCTCGGCTGGAGTCGCACTTCACCCGACGTCATAGCTGCAGTTATTCGGGTATAAAGGCATCAGCCGACGCCATCTTCCCCAGTCTTTCTTGCCGGGTGGCGCCCGAAGCAGAAGCTGTTCGCAAGTGCCGGTCGGTCGGAACCAGAGATTACTACTACCGAAAACTACTTCGAAGACTTCTAAAAAGCTAAGTACCCCGTTGGGGACTCTTTCTTGCCTCAGCCGATGTCAGAAAAAGTGAATAACTGTTTAACTTGTGGGAAACAAATACCTCATAAAGATTTCCACTCTTACTGCTTACCTTGTCTAGGCCCAGACCACGACGTCGCAGCTTGTCTAGCCTGTGCTTCTTTTAACCGGCGGACGCTTAGACATCGGTCGGAGTTTGCTGAGGAGTTTTTCGGCTCCGATTTTGCTTATATTATGCCGTCGGATCCTCCGACTGCACAAATATCTAAAAAACGCAAGGAAAAGGACCGACACTTGCAGTCCACGGTTTCGGCTGAAACTGCGGCTAAGCCAACCGCGAGTGTCTCGGTTTCGGCTGAAACCGAGCAAGCGGTTCCTCCTTCAGCCGAAAACTTTCCTCCTGCCGAGGCCTCTTCTAACCTCGTGGAATCGGCTTCTGATATCCCACCTACTGTTACAGTTTCTCAGGAATTATCAGACACTATTGCCTTGGATATTTCAACCCCTGCACGTGGAGCTGCTAGGCCACCTGCAGCCATGTCCATTAAGGCCTTTGCCAGGGCTAAAGCAGCTAAAACTACTAAATCTGTGCCTGCTAAGCCCCCCTCTCACAGGCCTAGCTCTAGTTCACAAATGCTTAGTTTAGCAGAGGATCTCATTTCTTTAATCCGAGGATCCCAACCTCAACCAGACAGGGCCTCTCACCCGCCTCCAGAGAAGAGGCCTAGGGCAGAGCCCCCTGAGCCAGTGTCTACAGATGATTCCTCTGATGACTCAAATGATACAGACCCTCCAGAGGCCCCATACTCCCCTTGTGAAGACTCGAAGAGTCCATTCCTTCTGCCTCTCCGCCTGAGGAATTTTCCTTTGGGGAAACCCTGCATGCTATGAGGGAACAATTTCAGTGGCAGGGCCAGGATTTTTCAGATTCCAGAAAAAGGCTTAGAACTTTTCTGCATTTACCACAACATAGGCCTTTAGCCATACCTCCAGTTCTTTCTGTTGTAGATGATGCATTTAATGATGCTTGTACTGCTCCTGATTCTCTGCCTCCGGCCCCTGTTAAGCCCGATAGATACTACAGGGTCCCGGACACACATTACCACTTGTATGAGGCTCCCCTTGCAGATCCAGAGACTATCTCCCAAGGACCTAAGGCTGTAGCAGGCACCTCTGCCAAAAACCCCCTCCCCTCTGAAAGGGAATCCAGATCCTTAGAGAGATGGGGTAAAAAAGTTTACACTTCTGCTACTCTTTCAGCTAGGGCCTTGAACTGTCAATTTCACATGATGCAGTATCAAGAATTTTTGCTAGATCAGTTAACCAAAAAAGTTTCCTCAGATGAAACAGTAGACAAAAAATATGTGCAGGAAATGGTACATAACATTCAACAAGTCAGTAACCATTCCCTAAAATGCGGCTATGATGCACTGGAGGCTTCCTTTAGATCAGCCATGACTGGCACAGTCATCAGAAGGCATGCATGGCTAAAAGAACAGGCCTTACCAGACCATGTCAAATCAAAACTATTAGATGCTCCTATGGATAAAATCAATTTGTTTGGCTCTCCTGCACAAGTACTGAAGAAGATGGAAGAGAAGGCAAAATCTGTCCAAACAGTAAAAGATTTCTTACAGGTCCAACCTCCGAGGTTTAGCAGGAATTGGCCCTCCAAGAATTGGTCCTTTCCAGACTCCTCCAGAACTCAGAGAGGCAGGAATAGGTGTTCAAGAGGCAGAAGCCAATCCAGGGGTGCTTACAGAGGACGTCAGTGGCAGGGCAACAACCAGCGAGGCACAGCCACAGCCAACACCACAACTACTGGTCAATCACAGTGACTTGGCTCTGGCACTGCCTACCAGGGAACAACTGCAAGCACCCTTAGGCGGGAAGCTAGCCTTATTTACGACAAACTGGCATTACATCACAAGAGGATTTTACAGATAATAGACCAAGGTTACAGGTTTCACTTCCATACTCTACCAGGGAAGAGAGGAATGCCAAACCTACCTCCAAATCAAAAGACAGAAGCACTAAAACAAATATCCCAATTGTTAAGGATGAGAGCTGTAGAAAAGGTACCATCTATGGAGCAAGGGAAGGGATTTTACTCCAGACTCTTCCTGGTACCAAGAAAAGAAGGCAAATGGAGACCTATTCTCGACTTGTCCGCTTTAAACACATTCCTCATTGTTCCAAAATTCAAAATGCTGACCCTACAGCAGCTTCTTCCCATGCTGGGCAAGGAGTCTTGGCTGGTGACTCTAGATCTCAAGGAGGCATACCTGCACGTCCCCATACGACCAAACTGCAGAAGATACCTCAGATTTCTTGCAGGATCAGAGCATTATCAATTCTCAGCATTGCCCTTTGGCTTATCTACTGCACCCAGAGTGTTCACGAAATGCCTGGCATCAGTAATTGCTCATTGCAGGCTTCAGGGAATCCAAATCTACCCATACCTGGACGACTGCCTGATACAAGCGGACAACGAAAGCAAGCTAGCAGAGGATTTACAAAGGGTCATTTATCTGCTACAAGCCCTGGGATACACAGTCAATTTAAAAAAGTCAAGACTGATACCATCCCAGAGAATAACCTTTTGGGTGCAGAGTTGGACACATCAAGGCAAATGGCATTCCTAACAGTAGAAAAACAGGAGCAGCTACCTCTCTACTTCTTGGCCTTAACAAAACAGAACCATCTGACAGCAAGAAAAGTTCTGCAAGCCTTGGGCTTCATGGCATCCTGCATAATATTGGTTCCTCATGCCAGACTGCATATGAGAAAACTACAGTGGTACCTAAGGAATTTATGGTCTCAACACAAGCACAGCTTGAAACCCAGATTCCCATTATTCCATGCCTGAAGCAAGAATTCCTATGGTGGGCTCAGGCTTGTCAATCAAACACAGGATTGCCTTTCCACAGTGCTCAACCAAGCCAAACCATCACGACAGACGCCTCAGACCTCGGTTGGGGGGCACACATGCTGGACAAGTGCATTCAAGGCTTATGGTCTCAAAACCAGCTGCACCTACACATAAATCTAAAGGAAATGCTGGCAGTAAAACTGGCAATTCAGGCATTCAGACCATTCCTTCAGCAAGGTCTATTGATGATAAGGACAGACAACACCACAGTTATGTGGTACATCAACAAACAGGGAGGCACACACTCATCCTCTTTGCTGGATGGCACTGGATCTCTGGAATGTGGCCCTGAGCTACAACATACAGTTAAAAGCAATTTTTGTACCAGGAAAAGAAAACATCCTAGCAGACATTTTAAGCAGGACTACCACGGATGCCCACAAATGGATGCTGCATCCGGACATCTTCAAAACCATTACAAGGAAATGGGGACTCCCAGAAATAGACTTATTTGCATCCCCACGCAATCACCAACTAAAGAAATTCTGCACAAGGACGTACCACCCACTTGCTTGGAAGGTGGACTCCCTATCCTTCATTTGGAAAAACCTGACAGCATATGCATTTCCACCACTTCCTTTGATGCACAAAGTGCTATTGAAGATCAAAGAGGACCGTCCAAGGATCATTCTGATAGCTCCAGACTGGCCAAGGCAACATTGGTACCCATTACTGAGGAGCATGTCTCGGGAACAAATATGGCCACTACCCCTGGTTCCCTTGCTGTTAACACAGAACAACTACAACAATCTGCATCCAAACCTGAAAACTCTGCGGCTGACTGCCTGGAACATTGCATAAGACCAATTAACCCAAATTTATCCCAAAGGGTTAAAGACATTATCCTTGAGGCTCCCAGACCCTCAACAAGAAAAAAATATTCAGCAAAATGGAAAAGATATCTCATTTGGAGTACTGAAAAATGAGAAGATGTGTCACTGGTAAACATAGCCAGCATTCTGGAATACTTGGCAGAGCTCTTCCACACAGGCCTGTCCTATTCCTCCATCAAGATTCATGCATCAGCTATTTCAGCAGAATACGACTTGGATCCTCCTGTCTTCTCACATCCTCTGCTCAGACAGTTTCTGAGAGGAATTAAAAATGTAAAACCTCCTAGGAAGCCACCATTACCAGCATGGGACTTGAACTTTGTGCTAGAAAAATTGACACTTCCTCCTTTCGAACCAGCAGCAACAGTAGAATTGCAATACTTATCATGGAAGACTGCTTTCCTGCTGGCAATCACTTCAGCAAGAAGGGTATCTGAACTTCAGGCATTAATGGCAGTGCAACCCTTCCTGATCTTCCATCAAGATAGAGTGTCCATGAGAACAAATCCTTCCTTTATGCCTAAGGTGGTTTCCAGAGTTTCTTTAAATCAGGCTATCCACCTACCTACATTCTTCCCTAACCCACAGAACAGGGGAGAAAGACTGCTACATACCTTGGATATACATAGACAATTACGCTATTACCTGGACAGGACCAAGGGCAATAGAAAAACTGACCAGCTACTGGTAGCATATGCAACAGGAAGGGAAGGAAAAGCAATTTCAAAACAGACAATCTCCAAGTGGATAGGAAATTGCATTAGATTTTGTTACTCCTACCATGGAAAGAAAACTCCAGAGAACATCAGGCCTCACTCTACAAGGGCAACAGCCACTACCACAGCCTTCTTACGGGGAGTGGCTACCAAGGACATTTTAGAAGCTGCTACTTGGAGCTCCGTGCATACATTTGCCAAGCATTATAATTTACCTTTATACTCTAGATCCCGAACAGGCTTTGCCACTGCTGTTTTGCAAGGGATCCTAACTACACCATAACTTTATTTGTCCACCTCCCCCAGTTTGGCTATGGTATTCTACCCATTTGTAAGGACTGCAGATGCATCCTTGAAGGACATAGTACAGTTTTGTACCTACCATAAATGTAGATGTCCGATAGGAATGCATCTGCAGTCAGGATTTACCCACCCACCTTCCCCTCTGTGGTGCTCCTAGGGTATTTGCCCATCTTATAGCTAGCTGGGGGAATCTATTATGGTGTATTTGTATATATGTACATACATGCTTATTTTTTGTGTTTGCTCTCTACTATTTGGAATCATTGGCATTTATCCAAATTTAGCCTTCCAAGAGGGCACCTGGCATCTGGGGCAAGAAACACTGAGGAAAATGGCGTCGGCTGATGCCTTTATACCCGAATAGCTGCAGCTATGATGTCAGGTGAAGTGCGACTCCAGCCGAGGCCAGACCCAGACTTTGGAATCCGGCCGACCGAAGGGCTGCCTGACGACAGGACAACCCATTTGTAAGGACTGCAGATGCATTCCTATCGGACATCTACATTTATGGTAGGTACAAAACTGTACTTTCTAAAATTTTTAGCGAGTTTGAGGGTGCTAGTTCATCAACTATTAAGGTTCAACTCGCAGCAATGTCTAACTTTCTTGTGAGATTTCAAAATTTATTTTTGACTTCCTCTAAACTGTGCAAAGTATTTTTGAAACATACTCTTCTGCTAAGACCCTTCCCCTTGTATAGAGACCCTATGCCACCATGGGGTTTAAATTTGGTACTGCAAGCCTTAATAGATTCTCCCTTTGAACCCTACAGATAAATGTGATCTTAAATTTATGACCCAGAAAATAGTTTTTTTAGTACCAATTACATCTGCTAGAAGAATTTCAGAACTTCAAGCATTATATTTTAAGCCCCTATATTTGATTTTTCATAAGAATAGGGTCACATTGTGTACTAATGCTTCTTTCCTTCCTAAGGTCATGTCAGAATCCAACATTAACCAATCCATTAATTTGCCAGTATTTTCCCCACAATATACAAATAAAGGGAAATATATGCTGCATTTACTGGGTGTTCACAGACAGTTACGTTTCAACCTAGACAGAAAAAGAGATTAGAAAGGCGAATCAGTTATTTGTTTCCTTTGCACATAATAAATTGGGCAAATTGGTTACATAGGTAACTAGCTAGATGGCTGAGAAATTGCATCTCCTTTATCTGTAACAAATTGAATATCTCCTTCCCAAAATAATTAAAGGCTCAGTCAACAAGGTTTATAGCAACTTGTGCTGTATTCCATTGTAGAGTTTCTGTGGACAATATATGTGCAGCTGCAACTTGGTCCAGTCCTCATACCTTTAGCACTCATTACAAACTAGATTTGGCGGTTGCATTGTTACCTCACAGCAAGAGGTTCTCCTGTTCGATTCTCGGCTGGAGTGCCTTCTGTGTGGAGTCTGCATGTCCTCCCCGCGGTCAAGTGGCATCCGAAAGGCATGCGTGAATGGGCTTGCCTTCGCTGAAGGTTGGGCGTCGGGCTGGCAACTCGGCACCATAAAAATCGACTGCCAGTCATTAGTGGACCGGAGTGCCGCTGTGGTGACCCCCTAACTGGGAAAAGCCGAAAAGACCAACGACAACTACAACAAACTAGATTTGGTCTCAAGGGGAAGAGCAGTCTTTGGTTCAACCATATTCAGGAATATCCTTCCTTAGAGTCCACCCAAGAATTTACATAGCTGGGAACTCTATCCCATTAGCTGAGATATGAATGAAAATGGACAGCATCAGATAAAGAAGTTATGTACTTAACATAATGTTCCATCTGTGTTGTCCATTTTCTTTCTTCCTCAACTCTCCCCACCCATCATCCCCCTCCATATTTCATAACTGACTTCTGGAGGGATGGAATACTTCAGGACACCTGTGTCCTTTGTATTGAACTTAATGTATGGTATTTCTTTTGCAGGCTTCCTGTCAAGCTGCAAACAAGATCTGAGGGTTGTTAGGGTGGTGCATTATGGGTAGGGAAGGAGCTCAAGAGTTTGTTGCTGGTTATGATCTAGTAAAACGTCTGAGTCTGATCTGAGGATCAGATCTGATCCCATTAGTTTGGGGAAGAATGAAAATAGAGAGAACTTTTTAAGAAAGCCAGCCCACTTAACTATATATATATATATATATATATATCTATATATCTATATATATATATCTATATATATATATATATATATATATATATATATATATATGGTTCTAGGACTATTGAACGAAAGTTCAGTAGTCCGAATCCACAATCACTGAACACACTTTAACGAAAGCGCTTTCACCGAAAAAGCTCTCTCATTAAAGTGTGTTTAAAAGAAAAAGAGTAAAACATTACTTTTATGTTTTTGCAGGGGGGCAAGCCATCCTGCACCCCCCACACACACCCCCCTACTTAAATATTCTCACTCTGAGGTTGCACTACACTGGGGAAAGGGAATTTTCCCTTATCCCCTCTGTAGTGCGATCTCCGCAACAGGCATACTTACGAGAAAGTGTCTTTCAGTGAAAAGCACTTTCGCGCAAGTATGCCTGGCCGAATCTTCGGTCATGTTACCGTTCATATGTGTGTGTGTGTGTGTATATATATATATATATATATATATATATATATATATATATATATATATATATATATATATATAAATTGCAAGCTTGTTTTCTGCCTTTCCTGTAAGTAGTCTAAACCAGATACAGATTTGCTGTATCCAGGACTGTTTGTAAGCTGCTGTGCTGGAGGGAAGCCTTCTAGCTTATCGGTGGGAGTGGTAAGCACTAGGTAGCCAATCTACAACAAGATCCAGATACAGGTTCTTAGATGTCCTTCAAGGATGCATCTGCAGTCATAGCATATGGGTTGTCCTGCCTCAGGCAGCCCTTCGGTCGGCCGGATTCCAAAGTCTGGGTCTGGCCTCGGCTGATGTCACACTTTCCCTGACGTCAGAGCTTCTGGGGTATAGAGGCATCAGCCGACGCCATTTTCCTCAGTCTTTCTTGCCGCGCGGTGCCCGAAGCAGAAGCTGTTCGCAAGTGCCGGTCGGTCAGATCCAGAGATTTCAGCTACCGAAGACTTCGAAAAAGCTAAGTACCCCGTTGGGGACTCTTTCTTGCCTCAGCCGATGTCAGACAAAGTAAATAATTGTTTAACCTGTGGGAAACAAATACCTCATAAGGATTTCCACTCTTACTGCCTTCCTTGTTTAGGCCCAGACCACGACGTATCAGCTTGTTTTGCCTGTGCCTCCTTCAACCGACGGACTCTTAGAAGTCGGTCGGAGTTTGCAGAGGAGTTTTTTGGTACCGATTTTGCTTATAAAATGCCGTCGGAGACTCCGACTACGCATATGGTCAAAAAACGCAAGGAAAAGGGCCGCCGCTCGCGGCCCGCGGTTTCGGTTGAAACCACGGCTAGGCCTACCGCGAGTGTCTCTGTTTCGGCTGAAACCGAGTCCACGGCTATTCCTACTACCGAAACCATACCTCCGACCACCGAGGCCAGAGAGGCCCCAGCTGAGTCGGCTTCAGAACTCCCTACCGAAGCTAGCGTTCAGGATTTGTCCGACACCATACCTTTGGACATTTCTACTCCTGCACGTGGGGCAGCTAGGCCACCAGCTTCTATGTCTATCAAGGCCTTCTCCAGGGCTAGAGCTGCCAAACTTTCAAAAGCTATGCCTGCCAAATCTACATCCCAGAGGCCTTCCTCTAGTTCTCAGATCATCAGTCTTGCTGAGGACCTTGTCTCCTTAATTAGGGGTTCCCAACCTCACCCAGACAGGGCCTCCCAACCTCCTCCAGACAAAAGGCCCAGGACTGACCCCTCTGAACCTCACTCCTCAGATTACTCCACGGATGGATCTGATTTGTCAGACCATCAGGAAGGGCCTACTAAGCCTTATGAGGATTCAGATGCAGAAGAATCTATCCCTTCAGCCTCCCCTGAAGAATTTTCCTTTGGGAGACTTTACACTCCATGAGAGAACACTTTCAATGGCAGGGTCAGGATTTCTCTGATTCTAGAAAAAGATTAAGGACCTTTCTGCATTTGCCCCAGCATAGGCCCTTAGCTATACCTCCGGTTCTAACTGTAATTGATGATGTGTACAATGATGTCAGTGCTGCACCTGATTCTCTTCCTCCGGCCCCCGCCAAACCTGACAGATATTACAGGGTCCCGGATTCTCACTTCCACCTGTATAAAGCCCATGCTGCAGACCCAGAAACTATTTCTCAGGGCCCTAAAGGGGTTGCAGCCGCTACTGCCAAAAATCCCCTACCCTCTGAAAGAGAGTCTAGAGCATTAGAGATGGGGAAAAAAGGTTTACACATCTGCTACTCTTTCTGCCAGGGCATTAAACTGTCAATTCCGTATGATACAGTACCAAGAATTTTTGTTAGATCAGCTAAATAAGAAACTTTCTTCACCTGACCCCTTAGACCGTAAATCCCTTCAGGATTTGGTACACAACTCACAACAGGTCAGTAATCATTTCTTAAAATGTGGCTATGATGCACTGGAGGCTTCATTTAGATCAGCTATGACTGGGGCAGTAATTTGTAGGCATGCCTGGCTGAAGGAGCAATCTTTGCCAGACCAGGTCAAGGCTAAACTCCTCGATGCTCCAATGGAGAAACAGCATTTATTTGGCTCCCCTGCACAGGAGATTCTAAAGAAGGTTGAAGAAAAGCAAAATCTGTGCAAACAGTTAAAGATTTCCTGCAAGTTCAACCTCCGAGGTTCAGTAGAAACTGGCCTACAAAGAATTGGTCCTTTCCAGATTCCTCCAGACCACAGAGAGGCAGAAACAGGCGCCCTAGAGGCAGAGGTCAATCCAAGGGCCCCTACAGAGGCCGTCAGTGGCAGCCTGCCAACCAGAGGAGTAGTGCAACAGCTACAACTACTACCACTACTACAGGACAGACACAATGACTTGACTCTAATTCCGCCTACCAGGGATCAACTGGAAGCACCCTTGGGCAGAAAGCTAGCTTTATTCTCGAAAAACTGGCATTGCATTACAAAGGATACATGGACATTGCAAATAATAGACAAAGGATACAGGTTTCATTTCCATACTTTGCCAAAAGAGGCGGAATGCCAAACCTTCCACCAAACCAGAAGGCAGAGGCTTTAAGACAAATCAGCAAATTACTTCAGATGAAAGCTATAGAAAGGGTACCATCTACAGAACAAGGCCAAGGACTTTACTCCAGACTATTCCTTGTGCCAAGAAAAGAAAACCAATGGAGGCCTATACCGACCTGTCCGCACTGAACACTTATCTCATTGTGCCAAAATTCAAAATGCTGACCCTACAGCAACTTCTTCCCATGTTGGGCAAGGAGTCTTGGCTGGTGACTCTAGATCTCAAGGAGGCATACCTGCACGTCCCTATCCGACCAGATTGCAGAAGGCACCTCAGATTTCTTGCAGGATCAGAGCATTATCAATTCTCAGCATTGCCCTTTGGCTTATCTACTGCGCCCAGAGTATTCACGAAATGCCTGGCATCAGTAATTGCACACTGCAGACTTCAGGGAATTCAAATTTATCCATACCTGGACGACTGCCTAATACAAGCGGACAACAAGAAAAAATTGTTAGATGACTTTGCCTATGCCATACACCTGCTACAGACCTTGGGATACACAGTCAACATCCAAAAGTCAAGACTAGTACCATCCCAAAGGATAAGCTTTTTGGGTGCGGATCTGGACACAATCACCCAGATGGCTTTTCTCACAGAAGAAAAACAAAAGCAACTTCCAGATTACTTCATGATGCTGACAAGACAAACTCAGCTTACTGCAAGGAAAGTCCTGCAGGCCCTGGGTTACATGGCATCCTGCATAATTTTAATCCCACATGCCAGGTTGCATATGAGGAAATTACAATGGTACCTGAGGAATGTATGGTCTCAACACAGTCACAGTCTAGAAACCATGATACCAATCATTCCATGCCTTCAAAAGGAATTCCTATGGTGGGCTCAGGCCTGCCAGTCCAACAGAGGGTTGCCTTTCAACAAACCAAAAACAAGGCAAACCATCACCACGGACGCCTCAGACCGAGGATGGGGAGCACACATGGAGGACAAGCGTATCCAAGGCCTATGGCATCAAGGGCAGCTAAGCATGCACATAAACCAAAAGGAAATGCTGGCAGTGAGGCATGCAATCGAGGCATTCAGACCCTTCCTCCAACAAGGACATCTGTTAATAAGGACAGACAACACCACGGTCATGTGGTACATAAACAAACAGGGGGGCACACATTCCTACCCTCTATGCCGGATGGCTATGAATCTGTGGAACCTATTCCTGAATCTCAATATCCAGCTGCAGGCCAAATTCGTACCAGGAAAAGAAAATACACTAGCAGACAGCTTAAGCAGAACTACCATGGATGCACACGAATGGATGCTGCACCCAGACATCTTCAAACTTATAACAAAGACATGGGGAATGCCAGAGATAGATCTGTTTTCCTCCCCACTCAACCACCAACTGAAGACATTCTGCTCAAGGACGTACCACCCACGAGCATGGAGGGTGGGTGGACTCACTCTCTTTCAGCTGGAATGCCCTAACAGTCTGTGCCTTTCCACCTCTCCCATTGATGTACAAGGTTCTACTGAAGATCAGGGAGGAACAGCCAAAAGTGATACTAATAGCTCTGGACTGGCCAAGACAACACTGGTACCCACTATTGAGAAGCATGTCTCAGGCAAACTCATGGCCTCTTCCTCAATGGCCTCTTCTAACGCAGAACAATTTCAAAACCATGCATCCCAACTTGAAAACATTACAGCTAACTGCCTGGAAAATTCCTTAAAACCCAACCAAACTGTTTTATCTCAGAGGGTGAAGGACATTATCCTGGAGGCTCGCAGGCCTTCCACAAGGAAGACATATTCAGCTAAATGGAAGAGATATCTTATTTGGAGCACATCAAAGGGCACAGATGTCACAGTGGCAAACCTAGCACACATTCTTGAATACTTAGCAGAATTGTTCCACAATGGCCTGTCTTATTCTTCCATTAAGATTCATGCTTCAGCAATTTCAGCAGAATACAAAATGGATCCACCTATCTTCTCACACCCTCTTCTCAGGCAATTTTTGAGAGGGATCAAAAATGTTAAACCTCCAAGAAGACCCCCTCTACCTGCATGGGATCTCAATTTTGTGCTGGAAAAACTGACTCTGCCTCCCTTTGAACCAGCAGCATCAGCAGACCTACAGTTCCTATCTTGGAAAACTGCTTTCCTTCTGGCAATCACTTCAGCAAGAAGAGTATCTGAGTTACAGGCATTAGTGGCAGTGCAACCTTTTCTTATTTTTCACCAGGATAGAGTGTCACTAAGAACCAATCCTACTTTCATGCCAAAGGTGGTATCTAGGGTATCCTTGAACCAAGCTATTCACTTGCCAAAGTTCTTCCCTAACCTACAGAACAAAGGGAAAAACTTTTGCACACCTTGGATATACACAGACAACTACGCTACTATTTGGACAGAACAAAAACTAGCAGAAAAACTGACCAACTTTTTGTAGCATATGCAACAGGGGTGCAAGGAAGAGCAATTTCCAAACGGACAATTTCAAAATGGATAGGAAATTGCATTCGCTTTTGTTACTCCTTTCATGGAAAGACAGTTCCTGAAAATGTCAGGCCTCACTCCACAAGGGCCACAGCCACCACTACAGCTTTCCTACGGGGGGGTGGCTACCAAGGACATTTTAGAAGCTGCTACTTGGAGCTCCGTGCATACATTTGCCAAGCATTACAATCTACCTTTATATTCCAGATCCCGAGCAGGGTTTGCAACTGCAGTTCTGCAGGGTATCTTAACTACACCATCCTTCTCTTAGTACCCCCTCCCCCAGATTGGCTATGGTATTCTACCCATATGTTATGACTGCAGATGCATCTTTGAAGGACATAGTACAGTTTTGTACCTACCATAAATGTAGATGTCCGATAGGTATGCATCTGCAGTCAGGATTACCCACCCTCCTTCCCCTCTGTGGTATTCCTAGGGTGCTTACCCCTCTTTCAGCTAGCTGAGGGACTCTATTATGGTGTATTTGTTTGCTTATACATGTATATAATTTGCAAATGTTTGGAACTTTTCAGCATTTATCCAAATTTAGCCTTCCTAGAGGGCACCTGGCATCTGGGGCAAGAAAAACTGAGGAAAATGGCATCGGCTGATGCCTTTATACCCCAGAAGCTCTTACGTCAGGGAAAGTGCGACATCAGCCGAGGCCAGACCCAGACTTTGGAATCCGGCCGACCAAAGGGCTGCCTGAGGCAGGACAACCCATATGTTATGACTGCAGATGCATACCTATCGGACATCTACATTTATGGTAGGTACAAAACTGTACTTTTTAGCACTTGAATTTGTTTATCCGTGCTCAGCACTTGTTCAGAACTTGTAAGCACTAAATAAACTCACCCTTCCTCATTACCTAGAGGAATAGTTTGGGTACTTTCCTCACTTGCTTAGAGAAAAACACCTCTTGTACTCACTTTCCTCACTTTTCTAGAGGAAAATATTTTTTTATTCAGGCATGTCCAAGGGTCAGCTCCCAGTGTTCTCTCCTGTCTGTCTGATGAATCTGGGCATCTTGGGGCAGTGTAGCAGTTGCCTCATTTACACAGACAACCCTCTCCTCCTACCACCCAACACTACAACCTGTGAGAGATGCACTTATCTAGCCAAACTGGAGGTGAAGCTCTCTCCAACCAAGACTGACCTTGATAGTCAAAAGGAGAAGGTAAACACTTAACACCACACCACACTCATCACATAGTCCCACTAAACCTACACTACCAAAATCCACACATGGAAACACAAAAACATTCCCGGAGGCTCTCAATAATCTGCTCAAGCAACAGAGACCTCCAAAGCAGAAACGCAAGCAACCTTCCACCACCAACTCAACCCAAATTACACATAGCCCACAGACTCAGTGTGCCACTCAACCACAGCCCATAAGGCAAAACAACATACCCAACACACTAGTCATTGGTGACTCTATAGTCAGGCACACTGGTGTCCCACTCACCAGGCTAAACAAGGAGAAGGTCACTGTCAGCTACCTGTTGGGTGCCAGGATCCGCCACAAAACCCATGCACTCAGGTCACTCCACAACAAGTACAAATATGACACTGTGATTGTCCATGTTGGTGTGAACGACCTGAGACATACCTCCCTGGACTACTTGAAAAGAGACCAGGAAGAACTCTCCGATCTTGTAGCCCAGGCAGGTATGACCCTAGCTCTGATTAGCATCCTTCCATCACCCAGAATGATACTGCAGTACAAGGACAAAGTGATTGACTATAACAGTTGGCTAAGCTTCTGGTGTCATTCTAAGGGGATCCAGTATCTGTCTGCCTGTGACGACATGGTTGATAGATCACGATGCTTTGCCAGAGATGGCCTGCACCTGTTACCCCTGGGATTCCAGATACTGGTAAAGGCACTTGCTGCCCCTTTAGTGCCTTTTTTAGGCAAGGTTCAAGTGGCAAATTCACCACCATAACAGGAACAGGCAAGCAAAAACTAAGGGTAATGCTACTCGATGCTAGAAGTCTAAATCTCAAAATGTACTCACTCGAGGCACTCCTTAAAATGGAGAACAATGTCTGTGCAGTGACTGAAACCTGGCTCAAGGCTTCAGAGAGTACCCCTGCATTACCAGGCTATAACTCATACCACACTTTTCGGCCATCTAATCTGGACCGGAACACCAAAGGGGGAGGTATGTCCATATTCTTTAGGGATATCCACACCTCCAGGCTAGTTGCTCAGCATAATGCAGCCGAGGTTATCCAAGTGCAACTAACTCTGGGCAAACTGCAATCCAAATTGTAGCTTGCTACAGATTCCCCCACCATGCCCCAGGATTCCCACTCCTCTTTTCTTGATATACTGGAAAATATTAGGGTTCAAGCAAACACCCTAATATTGGGCAATTTCAACTACCCCACCATTAACTGGGAAAACTACTCATGTACCAACTCCTTCACTCAGCGCTTTCTGGAATTCATAAATTCCAATGCCCTGGATCAACTTATCCACACCTCCACCAGGGGCATCAATATCCTAGACCTCTTATTACCAACATGAGTGACCAGTGTTCCACACCTGACGTCAACTCTTCATTGGTCAGATCTGACCATAAGCTAATCACCCTAGATATCCACATCCTGCCCCCACCCCCCATTAAGGAAACCACAGTAAAAAAAATTCTCCAAAGCCAACTTCATGCTTCTTAAGACGGAAGTGGTGAACTTCATGACACCCATGCAGATGGACAATACAGTTACGACTGCTGAATCCTACACAAATACACTCTATAAGCACTTACATGAGTGCATGGATCATGCTATTCCAAACCGAACCAAGACGCTATCCTCCAAAAAAAGGAAGCCAATCTGGTGGTCCCCTGCCATAAACAAACTTTACAACAGAAGGAAGAAATTGTTGCAAAAGAGAGTAAAATTACATGACCCTGGTCAGCCTTAGCAAGAAGCTGATCTCCCTTGTAAGATCCTCCAAAGCTAGCTATGAAAACAAGATTGCCACTGATTCTAAGGACAACCACAAAGCATTGTATAGCTTTGTCAAGAATCTCAATGGCAACACCTAGATCTGCTCTGAGTTACAGCACGACACAAAAAGTACAAAACCAACTGATATTGCCAACATCCTGGCAGATAGGTTCATTGCTATTTTTACCCCCCTCTCAGCCCCTAAAGGGCCCATATCTATACAGGAAGAATGCAGAGTCCCTGTAATCACAACTTCAAAGGTAAAAGCAGCACTTTCTAAAGCCAAAAACACAGTATCCATGGGACCAGACAACATCCCAGGCTGCATTTTACACGAACTTCAGAATGAACTGGCTCCCCACCTAAGCACCATGTTCAATCATAGCCTCACATCAGGCTTTGTGCCCACTGAATGGCGCACAGCAACAGTTATCCCACTCCACAAAGGGGGAGCCCCCACTGATCCTGGGAACTAATAATAATGGACATGTATCCAGCTAGACTAGCCCAGCCAACAAATGTAAAATAAATAAAAATAAATAAAAACTATCGCCCTATTAGCCTGACGAGGCTCGTCTGCAAGGCCATGGAACGTATCATTATGGAATTCATAAACAGACATTGGTAACCTCCAAACTCTGGATCCCAGCCAGTTCGGGTTTGTGAAAGGCAGATCTTGCCTCCTGAACCTGGTCGACTTCTTTGAGGCAGTCACCAAAGCCGTAGATGAGGGTAAGGTGGTTCTGGTTCACACAGCCTGTCTTGACCTCACCAAGGCTTTCGACACCATCCCCCATTCTGGAATTATAGCTAAACTCACTAAACAAGGTATAAATCCCTATGTCACAAGATGGGTTGCTAACAGGCTCACTGACGGAATCCACACTGTAAAAGTTGCAGACTCCAAATCTGACTTCAAACCAGTGACAAGTGGAGTACCACAGGGTTCAGTCCTGCGACCTCTCCTGTTTGGTATCTAATTCTCTGAAGTACAGGCTAACACAGAAGGCCTCTGGCTAACGAAGTTCGCAGATGACTACAAACTAGGAGCTATAGTCAAGTCCCCAAATGATGTGGACATCCTGCAGAAGGGCCTCACTGATTCAGATGCCTGGTGTCAGAGCCATGGCCTCAAGCTCAATGCCAAAATGTACATTGTTATCCCCTTTGGTAAAAACTCTGTACCCATGAACTACCACATAAGCAGCAGTCTTAACACCAAATGTTTGATAAGAGACCTTGGGACCTAGGTGGACAGTAGTCTCTCCTTTGATAATCACATTGCCACATTAATCAGGAAATCCTTCTACATAGCACACCTCATCACAAAAGGGTTGTCATCCAGGAAAAAAGAGGTCATTGTTCCCCTCTACTCGACACTCATTAGACCCATTATAGAGTACAATGCCCCTTTTGGAATGTCCCCGCACAAGACATCTGCAGCAGCTAGAAAGGCCACAGAAGTACCTCACAAAGATAATTACTGACCTCAAACAGATGCCCTACACTGATCAGCTCAAAAAACTCAAGCTTTACTCTGTAGCATATCACCTACTCCAAGGTGATCTCTGCCTAACATATAAAGCTATGTCAAACCCAGAGCTGTTGGACATGCTACACCTAAAGAAATCCCAATCCCTCCAAGCTACACACTCTAGGGACCTAAACCTCATCACCACAATAAACAGGACTTTCTGGAGGGATAAATTCCTGTCCCAGAGACTTCCCATACTCTGGAACAAGGTACCCATCTGTGTCAAGCAAAGTTCCTCATTAACACTATTCAGGAAAAATCTTGAGTGGATAGGAAATAGGAAATACACCCCGGGGATCACTTCTGTGGCTTTGCTCAACAGGGGCACAGGAAATTGACTTCCTTGGGTTGACGTAAGCCAGGGAACTTTGTTGGCTAGGCTTACTTAGGGCCTTGGGCCGATTGCCTAGTACCTACCTATGAACAACACAGATGGAATGCTATGGTAAGTATATAACTTCTTTTTAAGTTTGTTGAGCAATCCCTGGTGGGTTATACAGATGTCCTTCAAGGATGCATCTGCAGTCCTAACAAATGGGTTGTCCTGGCCTCAGGCAGCCCTTCGGTCGGCCGGATTCCAAAGTCTGGGTCTGGCCTCGGCTGATGTCGCACTTCACCCGACGTCATAGCTGCAGTTCAGCGGGTATAAAGGCATCAGCCAACGCCATTTTCCACAGTCTTTCTTGCCGCGTGGCGCCCGAAGCAGAAGCTGTTCGCAAGTGCTGGTCGGTCAGAACCAGAGATTGCTACTACCGAAGACTTCTAAAAAGCTAAGTACCCCGTTGGGGACTCTTTCTTGCCTCAGCCGATGTCAGAAAAAGTGAATAATTGTTTAACTTGTGGGAAACAAATACCTCATAAAGATTTCCACTCTTACTGCCTACCTTGTTTAGGCCCAGACCACGACGTAGCAGCTTGTCTAGCCTGTGCTTCCTTCAACCGACGGACACTTAGACGTCGGCCGGAGTTTGCAGAGGAGTTTTTCGGCTCCACTTTTGCTTATATCATGCCGTCGGAGACTCCGACTTCACAATTAGCTAAAAAGCGTAAGGAAAAGGACCGACACTCGCGGTCCACGGTTTCGGCCGAAACCGCGGTTAAGCCAACCGCGAGTGTCTCGGTTTCGGCTGAAACCGAGTCCACGGTTCTTCCTTCGGCCGAAAGCATGCCTTCTACTACCGAGGCCTCTTCCAGCATGGCTGAGTCTGCTACGGAAAATCCACCTACTCTTACAGTTTCTCAGGATTTATCAGATACTATCCCCTTAGATGTATCTACTCCTGCACGTGGAGCTGCTAGGCCCCCTGCATCCATGTCAATTAAGGCTTTTGCCAGGGCTAAAGCAGCTAAATCTTCAAAGGCCGTGCCTGCTAAAACCCCCTCTCACAGGCCTAGCTCTAGTACTCAAATGCTTTGTCTAGCAGAGGATCTCATTTCTTTGATCAGGGGAACCCAGTCTCACCCTGACAGGGCCTCTCACCCACCTCCAGAGAAGAGGCCTAGAGCAGAGCCCCCTGAGCCAGTTTCTTCGGATTACTCCTCTGATGATTCAGAAAATACAAATCCTCCAGAAGGCCCTTATTCTCCATATGAGGACTCTGATGCAGAGGATTCCATACCTTCTGCCTCTCCTCCTGAGGAATTTTCTTTTGGGGAAACCTTGCATGCTATGAGGGAACAATTTCAATGGCAGGGCCAGGATTTTTCAGACTCTAGGAAAAGGCTTAGGACATTTTTACATTTACCACAGCATAGGCCTTTAGCTATTCCTCCAGTACTTACAGTTGTGGATGATGCATTTAATGATGCTTGTACTGCCCTGACTCCCTGCCTCCGGCCCCTGCTAAGCCCGACAGATGCTACAGGGTTCCGGACACACATTATCATTTGTATAAGGCTCCTATTGCAGATCCTGAAACTATTTCACAGGGCCCCAAAGCTGTAGCAGCTGCCTCTGCCAAAAACCCCCTCCCCTCTGAAAGAGAATCTAGGGCATTGGAGATGGGGTAAAAGTTTATACTTCTGCTACTCTTTCGGCTAGGGCCTTAAACTGTCAATTCCACATGATTCAGTATCAGGAATTTCTGTTAGATCAGCTCACTAAAAAACTGTCCTCGCCTGAGCCTTTAGACCGTAAGTCCCTTCAGGATTTGGTGCATAACACTCAGCAGGTCAGTAATCATTCCTTAAAATGCGGCTATGATGCACTGGAGGCTTCCTTTAGATCAGCTATGACTGGTACAGTGATCAGAAGGCATGCATGGTTAAAAGAGCAATCCTTACCAGACCATGTAAAATCAAAGCTTCTAGATGCTCCCATGGAAAAGCACAGTTTGTTTGGTTCCCCTGCACAGCAAGTGTTGAAGAAGGTGGAAGAAAAAGCTAAATCTGTCCAGACGGTCAAGGATTTCTTACAGGTCCAGCCTCCGAGGTTTAGTAGGAACTGGCCTTCCAAGAATTGGTCCTTTCCAGACACCACCAGAGCACAGAGAAGCAGAAATAGGCCCTAGAGGCAGAGGTCAATCCAGAGGTGCCTACAGGGGACGTCAGTGGCAGCCTAACAGCCAGAGAAGTACTGCCACAGATCCAGCCACTACCACTTCCACAGGACAATCACAGTGACTTGGCTCTGAAACCGCCTACCAGGGAACAACTGGAAGCACCCTTAGGCGGAAAGCTAGCCTTATTTTCAGTAAATTGGCATTACATTACAGGAGACAAATGGATTTTACAGACAATAGACAAAGGCTACAGGTTTCACTTCCATACTCTTCCAAGGAAGAGAGGAATGCCAAACCTTCCTCCAAACCAAAGGACAAACGCTCTACAGCAAATAGATCATTTACTAAGGATGAGAGCTATAGAAAAGGTACCGGCTATGGAACAAGGACAAGGATTTTATTCAAGACTTTTCCTGGTACCAAGAAAGGAAAACCAATGGAGACCTATCCTCGACCTGTCCGCTCTAAACACATATCTCATTGTTCCAAAATTCAAAATGCTGACCCTACAGCAACTTCTTCCCATGCTGGGCAAGGAGTTTTGGCTGGTGACTCTGGATCTCAAGGAGGCATACCTGCACGTCCCCATACGACCAAGTTGCAGAAGATACCTCAGATTTCTTGCAGGATCAGAGCATTATCAATTCTCAGCATTGCCTTTTGGCTTATCTACTGCGCCCAGAGTATTCACGAAATGCCTGGCATCAGTAATTGCTCATTGCAGGCTTCAAGGAATTCAAATTTATCCATACCTGGACGACTGCCTGTTACAAGCGGACAGCAAAGACAAATTAACAAAAGATTTGAAAAAGGTTATTCACCTGCTGCAAGCCCTGGGATACACAGTCAACACAAAAAAGTCAAGGCTGATACCATCCCAAAGGATAACCTTCTTGGGTGCAGAACTGGACTCATCAAACCAGATGGCATTCCTCACAGCAGAAAAACAGAAGCAGCTACCACTCTATTTCATGGCATTAACAACGCAGAACCAGCTTACAGCAAGGAAAATCCTGCAAGCCCTGGGTTACATGGCATCCTGCATAATATTAATTCCACATGCCAGACTACATATGAGGAAGTTGCAATGGTACCTGAGGAATTTATGGTCTCAGCACAAGCACAGCCTAGAAACCCAAATTCCAATAATTCCATGCCTGAAGCAAGAATTCCAGTGGTGGGCCCAGGCCTGTCAATTGAACAAAGGACTGCCCTTCCACAGGCCTCACCCAAGCCAGACTATCACCACGGACGCCTCAGACCTCGGTTGGGGGGCACACATGGTAAACAAGTGCATACAAGGCTTATGGACTCAAGACCAGGTGAACCTACACATAAATCAAAAAGAGATGCTGGCAGTAAAACAGGCAATTCAGACATTCAGACCATTTCTTCAACAGGGTCATTTGCTGATAAGGACGGACAACACCACAGTTATGTGGTATATCAACAAACAGGGAGGCACACATTCATATCCTTTATGCCGGATGGCAATGGACCTCTGGAATGTGGCCCTGAGCCTCAACATTCAGCTCCAGGCCATATTTGTGCCAGGAAAAGAAAATGTACTAGCAGACATCTTAAGCAGAACCACCACGGATGCCCACGAATGGATGCTGCATCCAGACATCTTCAAAACCATCACAAGGAAATGGGGACTGCCAGAAATAGACCTGTTCGCATCCCCACACAACCACCAATTGAAAAATTCTGCACAAGGACATACCACCCACTTGCTTGGAAGGTGGACTCCCTATCCTTCAGTTGGGAAAACCTGACAGCATATGCATTCCCACCTCTTCCTTTGATGCACAAAGTGCTACTGAAGATCAAAGAAGATCACCCGAGGATCATCTTGATAGCTCCAGACTGGCCGAGGCAACATTGGTACCCGCTACTGAGGAGCATGTCCCGGGAACACGCATGGCCTCTACCCCTACTACCTCTACTGCTAACACAGAACAACTTCAAAATCCTGCATCCAAACTTGAAAACACTGCAGCTAGCTGCTTGGAACATTACATAATGCAAAATAACCCAGATTTATCTCAAAGGGTTAAAGACATTATCTTGGAGGCTCGCAGACCCTCAACAAGAAAAACTTATTCAGCAAAATGGAAAAGATATCTCATTTGGAGTGCAACAAAAGGAGTAGATGCATCACTGGCAAACATAGCTAACATCCTGGAATACTTAGCAGAGCTTTTCCACAATGGTCTGTCTTACTCCTCCATTAAGATTCATGCATCAGCAATTTCAGCAGAATACAACATGGATCCTCCAGTCTTTTCTCAACCTCTACTCGGGCAGTTTCTCAGAGGAATTAAAAATGTAAAGCCACCAAGGAAACCACCATTGCCTACATGGGACTTGAACTTTGTGTTAGAAAAGTTGACACTCCCCCCTTTTGAACCAGCAGCAACAGCAGAATTACAGTTCTTATCTTGGAAAACTGCATTCCTGCTTGCAATCACTTCAGCTAGAAGGGTTTCTGAATTACAGGCATTAATGGCAGTACAGCCCTTCCTTATCTTCCATCAGGATAGAGTGTCCATGAGAACTAATCCTACCTTTATGCCAAAGGTGGTCTCCAGGGTATCATTAAACCAAGCAATACACCTACCAACATTCTTTCCCAACCCGCAGAACAGGGATGAAAGATTGCTGCATACCTTGGATGTACACAGACAATTGCGCTACTACCTGGACAGAACCAAGAACAATAGAAAAACTGACCAGCTTCTGGTAGCATATGCAACAGGAATGGAAGGAAAAGCAATTTCAAAACAAACAATCTCAAAATGGATAGGAAATTGCATTAGATTTTGTTACTCTTTTCATGGAAAGGCAACTCCAGAAAACATCAGACCTCACTCCACAAGGGCTACAGCCACTACTACAACTTTCTTACGAGGAGTGGCTACCAAAGACATTTTAGAGGCTGCTACTTGGAGCTCCGTGCATACATTTGACAAGCATTATAATCTACCCTTATACTCCAGATCCCGAGCAGGTTTTGCCACTGCTGTTTTGCAAGGGATCTTAACTACACCATAAACTCTTAGTGCCTCCTCCCCCAGTTTGGCTATGGTATTCTACCCATTTGTTAGGACTGCAGATGCATCCTTGAAGGACATAGTACAGTTTTGTACCTACCATAAATGTAGATGTCCGAGAGGTATGCATCTGCAGTCAGGATTACCCACCCTCCTTCCCCTCTGTGGTACTCCTAGGGTATTTGCCCATCTTGTAGCTAGCTGGGGGAATCTTATGGTGTATTTGTTTGTATATATGTATATACATGTTTATTTCTATTTGCTCTCTATTGTTTGGAAACATTTGCATTTATCCAAATTTAGCCTTCCTAGAGGGCACCTGGCATCTGGGGCAAGAAACACTGAGGAAAATGGTGTCGGCTGATGCCTTTATACCCGCTGAACTGCAGCTATGACGTCGGGTGAAGTGCCACATCAGCCGAGGCCAGACCCAGACTTTGGAATCCGGCCGACCGAAGGGCTGCCTGAGGCCAGGACAACCCATTTGTTAGGACTGCAGATGCATACCTCTCGGACATCTACATTTATGGTAGGTACAAAACTGTAGTTTGTGCATAACACTTCCTTCTAGTTTCCGTATTTCGGAATTTACCTATATTTTGTGAATGGGTGTTCGTTGAAGGTTGTGCGTTAAGCCCGGCAAGCCAGCACGTAAAACTCTACTGCTAATCATTAGTGGACCGGAGTTCCGCTGCGGCGACCCCTAACTGGGAAAAAGCTGAAAGACACAAACAAACCTACATTTTTTGTACTTAATACATCTAAAAGCCATATTTCTTTGCCACAGCATCACAAAATCCCTCTTGGTGGGTAGGACCCCTCCCCTCAGTTTGTGTACCCAAGATTCCCTAGTTTCAGGCGCTCATTGTCATTCAGATATGTTTCTTGCATTAATACAAACACATGCATTCTTCTCCTAATGTATCTTTTTTTAACAAGATTTCACAAACAACATTCCATGAAAAGACTGGAAATGCTATTTATTATATAATTCGATCACTGTTAAAGTACTTTTCTCTTTAGCTTCTTTCCCTGTCTTTTTGTTGTACAGAGTAGAAAGAGGCACTTCATTTTGAAGTACGACATTGTATCTGATGATGTCAGTCTTCATTCTTTTTTGACAAAATTGAGATTCGGTTCTGATCCCTCGGAACCGCCTCGGTCGTTATACAGCTCGTGCCAGCCAAAAAAATTTTTGAACTAAGACTCTACCCATAATGCCCCTCTCTCCATTACTCCAGATCTTGTTTGCCTCTCTGAAAACAAGAAGCGTCAAGTACTGTCCAGCAAAGTGTTTAATTAAAGTGTTTAATTTGTTCTGTTGTGTGTGTGTGTGTGTGTGTGTGTGTGTGTGTGTGTGCGTGTGTGTATATCTATATATATATATATATATATATATATATATATATATATATATATATATATACATACACACACCATAGTTGGTAGTTTTTCCTCCACTTCCTGGTAATCTCTTCATACCATCGTTGGTGTTTTCTTTTTGTTTACCTTTATAGGTATTTCTCCCTACCGTTGTTGGTAGTTTTTTTTCTTCTTTCCTGTCCTCACAGCATGAGAGTGTGTGTGTGTGTGTGATTCCTTTAAAATGATGGAGAAGCAAAAAAGGCATATCTGGGTTTAAGCACTGCCAGGATTCTGGAAGAAAAATGCTCAACTCAGATGGGTATATTTCCTGTGTATATTGCTTGGCTGTGCCCCATCTAGACACTAACTGTAAGATCTGTCAAGGCTTTAGTTTAAGAACCTTGACAGAGCAGCAAAATAAGCTTATTTTAAAGGGGTTATTAAAATCCTCCTTTGAAGCAGCCCTTTCTAAGCCGGTGTCTTCCAAAATTGAATCAAAAAAAGAGAAGTCATTCAGTGCCAAGTTCACCATCGGCAACAGATTCCAAAAGGCACAAGTCTCCATTTCCATCAACCTCTTCGGAACCGAAAAGTAAGGTACTGAAACTTGTGAAACTGCCTTCTGCACTGAGTTGTGACCCCCTCGGTACCTGCACCAACAGTCTTGTCAACAGCAAACTTGACAGTATCGGCACTGCCAATTTCATTGGCGCCTGTCACTATGCTTGGTTCCAACTTTCCCATCTGATCTGCAGCAGACAGTGCTGAAGAGTGAAGCACTTCTACCTCCCAGAACAAGATACTCACCCTCCATAGACCCCTTTTGAGTTAACTTCCCAGTCCATTTGTGGATAGACCTGAGTCTCCCTCGGGGATATCGGTCTGTCCAGCCAGAAGTCTTTCAGAGATGGATGTGGTGAGATTAGTGAATCAGGTTTTGGTGGCTAGGGGCCTTCTCGCACTAGTTCAGACCACTCTCTTTTTTGGAGCTGTGGTTTATTCTCCCAGGACTCCCACTTGTATTCCTCTTTCAACCTCCCTTTTGGGATTGGTGCTCGGCACTTCGATAATCCCGGCTCCAGCTGCTATGTCGCCGACAGAAGCCCATTCTTCGGTACTGGGATTGGCTCTAATTTCTTCAACACTGATAGATGCATGGGGCCGTAGTTAGTCTGTCTGTTCGGAAGGCTTTGGTTCGCTACTGGGTGTTTGGGGTCATCCTTGGCTCTTGGAATCCTGGCAGTTTTGGATTCTTCCCCAGCTCCAGTCTTGGAGGGTGGTCCTCTTCGGAGCAGGGTTTGACCACGAATCCGAGGTTGTATTTCTCAGTTCTGGGCTCCCATCCCTCTTAAGGTGGGCCTGCCTTCCAGATCCGATAGAGAGCTTTAGCCTCGGCATGCTCTCATTTGGCCCCCTCTTCCTCGGAGTATTACATATTTGTACCTCCTAGACCACAGCTGTCCCATCTCTCATGCTTGGACAACGAACACTCAAACTGCAAGGTTTCCCTGTTCAGGACCCCTCTTCTTTGGAGTCTTCCTTTGAGATCCCCACTGAGGAACCACCCTATAAGAAAACTTGCAAGAAGAAGCATCTAGATTCTCCAGAAGAATCTGTCACAGAAGAGACAGACTACGATGAAGGGGAGGGTTCTCCCCATGCTCCCCCTGACGATGTCTCATTCGGAGACATCCTGGTAATCTTAAAACGGGTGATTGGAAGTCCACAAACCCACCCTCAGAGGAATCTGTGTTCTTGCAGGCTTTTAGTGCCCACCCATCTACTTCTTGAGTGACCCCACCTGCTGACAACCATATCAAGCTTATTGCGTAGCAGGCATGGAAGGCTCCCAATTCCATAGAGCTAATTCCCCGGAGGAACGACAAAGTTTTATTAGCCCCAGAAGACCAACCACATTGGGGAAAGGGTTTAGCATTAGATGTCATCATGGTGGCAGCGGCCACCAAAAAGGAATTTGCTGAGACTAGTTCTGCTGTCCTCCCTCCTAACCAAGAGTCTAGGACGATTGACTAGTTTGGGAACCGGGTCTTTGCATCATCAATGTTAGCTCTTAAGTCCTTGAATTTCATGGCACACTTTACTAGACTCCAAAGGGATCTGATAAAGGAGCTATCTGATACCCTTGCAGGAGCGGTGTCTGACGAGGTGTTTGTTAAAATTGCTTCTCAGGTTGCCAACCTGGAGTTTATTTCAAACTCGTCCATGTGGTTTATCGCTCCTGCCACCGATGGAATGACTAGGGCAGTTGGTTCAGGCATGGTTGTAAGGCATCACATCTGGATGCACTTGTGTGACTTCGCAGAACCATTCAGGTCCTCCTTCCTCAGTGTTCCAATTGACGGATCTTTCTTATTTGGCCCCAAAGTCAGAGACATGCTAGCCAGGTGTGAAAAAGATGGAAAAACCCTTTCTGCCTTGGGCATTTCTTTCTCTACTCCTCAGCAATCCTACTCTAGGAATCATAGGAGTGGAAAAATGTGGTTCAAAATGTCTAAAGTGCCCTTTCAAAATGCACATGGTGAATACTCAACTCAGGGCGGGGGGGGGGGGGGATCCAAGGGGAAGATGCCCTTCCCATGACAGAAGAGGTCCGTGAAATCAAGGTTCCAGAGATTGCTTTTCCTGGCAGCCCTACCCAGTGCTCCTGAATGGAGGCCCAATTGCTTACCTCTGGAAGCAGTTGAGGGGAAGATTTTGACTGCACCACTCAGCCTGGCCATCGATAACTTCATATACTGAGGTGCAGACAGCTATCACCAGGGATTGCCAAATTCCCTTTACTCTCTTTCCAAAGATCCCAAGAAAAGTCCCCAATGTTCCACCCAGTTAGAGAGACCAAGCAGCTATAGAAATTCACAAGAGAGTCATCCAAGAAGTCCCACCAGACCAGAGAGGATCTGAATTTTACTCAAGATTCTTTTTAGCGCCAAAAAAGACAGGGGACTAGACCAATTTTAGATCTCAGCCTTCTGAACAATTTTGTTCTGCAAACAAAATTCCAGATGGTCACATTTCAGTCTATCTTTCCCGTTCTAGATGAAAGCGATTGGATGTGCTTTGTAGACCTTCAGGATGCGTATTACCACGTAAAGATGGACAAAAGTTCCAGAAGGTTCCTCTGATTTTGGCCTGGAGCCATTCATTTCCAATTCAGAGTGCTGCCCTTTGGTCTCACCACAGTTCCAAGGATAGTCACCAAATGCATGGCAGCAGAAACAGCTCACTTGAGGCTACACGAATTCCGAGTGTTTCCATACATACCTAGATGACTGGATCCTTGTCGCCGCAACCAGGTGTCTACTGCATCAAACCACAGATTTCATACTGAACCTCTTTCAGTCCTTGGGAATTACGATCAACAGAGAAAAATCACAGTTGATTCCAACACAAGACCTAGAATTTATAGTAGCATGCCTCAATATGATTAGTTGTGTAGCATCTCTCTCTACACAGACTACAAAAATTAAGGTCGCAAGTACAATTTATCATTGCCGAAAAACAAGGTTACCGTTTTTCTTGTTCTGCAAGCTCTGGGTTCTGTGGCAGCCACCATAACTTTAGTGCCTCTTGTAAGGTATCACAAGAGTTTGCTGCAGTGGCTGTTAGCGGTGCAGTGGTCGATACCGATACTGATACAGCCAATGTCTTATCAGGTATTAATAACAAATTGCTGCAAGAAGGGTCTCTCCTGGTGGATGAAATCAGAGGAGTATCTATGGGGCCGCACCTTCACTCCTCCTCCACCCACTGCCATAGTGACCATGGACGCTTCCCAGTTTGTGTGTGTGTGGGGGGGCATTATCTGGGAAGAACAGTCCAAGACACTTGGTCCCCTCAAGAGGCCAATTTGCACATCACTGTCCTAGAACTGAGGGCAATGATTCTAGCGCTGCAAGCCTTTCAGTCTGCCCTTCCTTCAGAGGTGGTTGCACTCCAGTCAGTCAACAAGAATGGTGAAACCAGATCCTACTCCTTGTGTCGGGAACTTCTCAGGATATGGCAATGGGCTGTCACTTCAACTGCTGCCTGTTAGCAGTGCATATCTCGGGAAGTTCCAACATGATAGCAGACAAACTGAGCAGATGCATCTTCCTAACTCACGAGTAGCCTCTAAATCCTGAGGTGGCAATAAAAAGCTTTCGTTGCTGGGGCCAGCCTTGCTGCGATCTTTTCACCTCCCCAATGAGCAACAAATGCAGCAGCTACTTTGCCCTAATTCTTCCACAGGGGGAGCCCCCGAGAGATACACTCTTCCATGATTGACCCCCAGGACTACTTTATTTCTTCCCTCATTACCTTTCATTCCCCTATTCTTGAAGAAAGTCCAAAGACTGAGAAGTGAAGTAATCCTCATTACACTCTATTGGCCCCGTCAAATCTGGGTCCCCTTCCTTTGGCCTCACCTGATTTGCTGTCCTTGGATTCTGGACCCAGATACAGACCTGCTGTCTCACCCACAGGGGCTGGTCCATCCCATCCTTCACAATTTCTGGCTGACAGCTTGATATCCCCAGTTCCATTAATTGACAGGCAGAGCAAATTACCTTCCCCCATACAAAAAAAAATCCTTCTGGCTTCTCATAAATCATCCACCAGGAAACTCTACGTTAGCAAATGGAAGAGATTTTTCAGTCTGGGCTTGCATGAATAATTTAGATCCCTTTTCAGCACCAGTTGACAAGGTGTTGGAATTTCTGGCTTCCTTTTTGAACTGGGAGCTTCTGCTTCCATCATCAAAGTCCAATAAGCAGTCATTTCCAGTTTCCACAATGGGTTTGATGATCATCCCCTGATTTCCTATAACTTATGTAAAACTTTTCTTAGAGGCACTTTACATCTAAAGCCCCCATTCAAGGATCCTAGAATACCATGGGATTAGACTTTAATATTGCAATCGTTAGTCCTTCAGCCTTTTGAACCAGCAACTGTTTGCAGTCTTAAGTTCTTGTCATGGAAAACTCTCCTTCCTAGTGCCGTTACTTCTGCCAGAAGAGTTTCTGAATTGCAGGCCTTACTTGTGAAACATCCTTGTATGATTTTTCATATGGATAGGGTGTTGTTTAGAACCAATGCTTCTTTTCTACATAAATTGGTTTCTGAATCTAATATTAAGCAGACTATAGATTTGCCAGTCTTCTTTATAGAGTTTTCAAATAAAGGTGAATATTGCTTACCTTTGTTAGATGTTCACAGACAGTTACGTTTCTAGCTGGACAGAACCACATCATCTAGAAAATAAGATTGTGTCCTTTTCAGGTTCAACTTTAGATAAATCAGTCTCGAAAGTTACCTCTTCAAAATGGCTTTGGGATTGTGTTACTTTCATTTACAACCATAGTAACCTCCAAGTTGCCTGTGCCGGTTAAAGTGCATTCCACCAGATCTGTATCCACTTCAGCTGTTTTCCACTCTAAGGCTTCCATGGAATAAATTTGTGCAACCTCAACATGGGCTACTCCCTATAACTTTATCACTCATTACAAATTGATATGGCCTCCAGGGGAAGAGCATCTTTTGGCTCTGTGGTGCTCAGGAACACCCAGGACCTAAAGTAGCTGGGGACTCTGTCCCATTCGTCAAGAATGAATGAAGGTTGATAACATCAGATAAAGAATGTATTTCTTTACCATAATGTTCCATCTGTGTTGCTGATCTTCATTCATTCCTGGTATCCCACCCTCCAGCCCCCTCCTAAGGACTTCTGGAAGTTTTGACCTTTGTTTTGGGAGGTTGATAGGTTTCATCTTAGACAGGGCTTCTGTTATCTTTCTTTACTTAGCTGCAAACTCGATCTGAGGTAATGGAGAGAGGGGCATTATGGGTAGAGTCTTAGCTCGAGAGTTTTGGCTGGCGCAAGCTGCATAATGTCCGAGCCGTTTCCGAGGGGTCGGAACTGAATCCCATTCATCATGAATGAATGAAGGTCAACAACACAAGATGGAATGTTATGGTAAGGACATAACTTCTTTTTTAACCTCTGTTACATCATTTTTTTAGTTTTGTGAAGAACATTTCTTGCATCCTAAACAGTATAAAACATGAACTCATAAGTAAATAACATAAATCAACAAAGTAGCATTCAACATTAATTTGTACAAACTTTCAAAAATGTGAATGTAATACTTACATTTTTCTGTAGTACACTTCCACAAAGGAAACTGTCTGTAACAAAACAGAACAGTGGGCTTTGTGAGAACATGTACATCAGTATTTGCTGTAGCCAGGAGAAGCTTATGTTCTGTCAAAACATTATTCACCCATTTTAGAGGTTTCCCTCCCTCCCACTTTGAACTCGCTGTCATATATCTGTCTAATTTTCAAGTTATTTCATCTTTTGAGTTAAATGTTGAGGTACAGATAATTTCCATATAGCCAAACTGCCAACACCCATCATGAAGTAACCTTTAGAAAACACACTGTTTTTATTTAAGCATCTTAACCTTTACATTTCACATTTGTCATACACACAAAAATGCTATTAGTTTCTAAATTTATTGCTTTACTTTGGCTAAATCTTTTACAGCTAATTTCGGTCCAGTCCTATAATTTTCTTTTAAATGTGGCATTTCACTGAACCAAGAAATTCCTCTGCCTGCCCTGACAAGCAGATGGAGAGAACAATTTTCGTTCAAGATGTCCTCTGATTGCTGCCAGTAGTGCGCATAGGCACAGACTATCTTAGAGTATGAGGGGAAGCACCCTATACACCTAAAGTTTTACATTTGATAAGCTGTACACTCAAAGCGCTATTCTGAACTGAGGAGAATTTGTTCTTAAGTTTAAATTGTGATGTCCTCAGTACCTTACAGTTCATCTTTTTTTAATTTAAGCACAGAGTGTTGGTGGAAAACACCTACATACAGTTCAGGTGGATCACAATACCCTTAGTGTTCAGACATCTTCAGTCAGCATTTTAGTCAAGCCTTCATTAACTGAATTTTGCAATATTGACCAGAAACTGTCTATATTATTTTCTTTCTGATTCATTGCAAAAGCTACTTTTTGCCTTTCTTTAAAGACCAAGACAAAATCTTTTTTCCTTTTCATTGGCTCTGGGATTGTTGGACAATGTTGCTCTCCAGTACTTACCACCTGCTATGAGCTGTTGCCTCCCTCATTAAGCAGTGGATGGAGTTTAGCCTCTGCATCTTTGGGAACTATCATGTTACTGCTCCTCCAGTTATGTTCATTCTGAAATATGCTGGATACAGAATTTTAAATGTAAAATTCCCTCTCCTGTTTCCTTAGCTTCGCTGCATTAAGAAAAGCTTCTTTCTTTTGTCTTGCTTCAGTTGAATAGTCATGATCGCACCATACTTTTTGTTTTCACCACCACCTTTATTTTGTTTCCAAGAGCCCACAGTTTTGTCAGAATCCTTTATTTCAAGTTCACAAGCATGGAAAACTTCAACCTGAGTGACTGTTGGAGAAAAATCCTGTGAGCTGTTTCAATTTCTGTCTCTTCTTTCAGAAGACTAGTCTGTTCCACCAACATATTTTTCATGAACTCAATACTGTTCACTCCCTCAGCCTTTTCAGAAATACTTGTGAACTGAAGGTGTATACTTCAGTTAGCATCCACAATTTTAGTGTCTTAAATTTAAACATAGTTTCCAAAGTGATGATTCTGTGTTTTATTTCTTTCATGCTCCCCCTCAAAACTGAAATCCACCAGCCAGTCAGAATGAGAACTAAAGACAGCTTCTAGTTCTTCCGTTCTTCATTTGCAGTTTTAATACAGCCCAGCCCGATAATTTACACTTACTCTTCTGCAGTATTGACAGACTCAAATCTCTCATCATCCATGTTGCCCGTTGTCTTTTTAATTAGAAAATGTTCTGTGTAATTGACATTCTTCCTTAGCCTTCGACTCTGTCTGACCAGTGGCAGCTACATACTGCTACTGTCACAATTTTTCCTTTTTATTTGCTTTCTTTTCATTGTGAATACATTACAATATGACCAGATCCCCTAGAGATGAATGTGTGTTGACAGATTCAGTCTTCTACCATTAAAGTTGGTTTTAATCTAGGAAGAAGAGGGAGCTCTGTTCAAGTAGTCCTTACATATTCCATTCCATGCTAGGAAGTCTCAAGAAAACATGTATGTAGAAACTCACCATACTTGTGAGTTTTAGAAGTGACCCATTAAAACAACAAGAAGTTATATGTTTGGTCAGTATGCTGATGATATTCATCCCTAGCTTTCTTCTTCTCTTGATTTTTGTGTCAGATTTTACTACTCTTAATGAATGCTTAGGAGCTCAACCTAGCTAAGACTGAAGCCATGCTTATTCATGCTACTGTTCATCCGTCACATCCTCATCTGCTTTCCTCTTTAATAATTCACAGGGATAGCATGGAGGACATTTATTCATGTTCTGGGTGTGGCTTCTTATAATACAGTGACACTTCAAGACCAGGTACCAAGTATCATCAAGATATTCCATCTGAAAAACTTTTCTGCCTTCTTGGTTTTTCATAAGTGACATTTGACGGCTCCGGTGCTTCTCGTCCACTTGATGCTATCATGTTCTTCTTCCTCCACCAGACTAACTCTGACCTATTATCAGGCCTGGTGATGAGATTGAGGCACTTGGGACAGCATCATATTGCTGTTGAGGATTGTTATTCAGTGCCCTAATATCCCCTCCACTTGTGTGCATTCGTACATTCAGGGCCAGCCGTGCACTGTGGTGTGTTGGAGTGTTGTTCTTCCTCCAAGACCATTTAACCAGTGCCCCTGGTGCCCTAAGAACACCCCCCCCCCTGTTCATCCCCATCCACCAGTCGGGATCGACAGTGAGATGCATCCAAGTGCGTGCCCTTGTCAGTACCTCAAGACACCCAATCCACTAATCATCAAATCTGGGTTACTTAGGTCAAAGTCAGGGCTCTTTATCCCTCTGTCCCACAGCACTGGTGCACTTTTGAAGCCTGTTTCCTGGATCAAGTACCTTATCCTTTATTTCGACTGGCAGTGGTGGTTCATGTGCTGGTTATTTCACATTTAGATTTCTGTAATTAATGCCCTTTACCTCAAGCTTATTAATGGTATCTGGCCTGAATACAGCAGGTGCTGAATTCTTTGGTGATAATTTAAACTGGTACTGCTTGTAATAGCCTTATTGGTGTGGTTCTGCAGAATCTGCATAGTCTTCTTGTCATGGCTAGATGTGACTTTAAAATTTTGACTCTCCGTTATCATATGAGGTTCTAGCTAACTTAAGGAGATGTTGAGATGCTATACCCAGGCTAGACATTTCAGGTAATCAGGAAGAGGATTGATGGCTGTTAAACAAATCAGATTTGAGCATCAATCAGAATTTTTTTGAATACCTTGCCCCATGCCTCTGGTATTGGCTACCATCCTTTATTCAGAAAAGTGTGTGTGTGTGTGTTTGTGTGACATAATGTTTACAAAAGTCTACTTAGACTCTTGTAGGGGCTCTTCAACCACCTTTCAGTTGTTAAACTTTTTTTTATCTATTTGAATTTTTTCATTCTAAGTCTTGGTGTACTTAATTTATGGCTCCTGTCATTTCTACCTGTATTTGCCTTTTCTTGATTCCCCTAAGTATCTTGTAATAGTTGAAATCCAGGTATGTATTCATTTTTCAAATAGCAAAATGTTTCAGAGAATGAAAGGGGTAGTAACCAAATCCCAGGTCTTTCTCTCAAGAGCAGACAGAAAAGTTGAAAAGGTGAGGGGAGAAACCATCCAATGGATACAGGACTTTGATGCCAGTTTCTCACAAAAACTCAACTCTGTGACCAAACAGTCTGTATCAGCCTGGGATAAAGAAATTTAAAAAAGTCAACAGGCCTAGGACTAAACCAGTGGTCTAGACTTCCCATCAAGGCTCACTAACATGCAGGTAGTGGTTTTCTGGGACTCACCTCTTCTGATGCTGAAAGCCTAAGTCTTCCCTTCATAAATACTATAAGATGACTGAGCTAGAGGAACTTGATCTTTTTACTGGTGCAGTTAGTCAAATTGCAGTTTTCCTAACTGATGGCTGAGGTGCACAATATTGGTAGTAAGTCAAGGATTGTGAGAAACAACTTACGGAAAAATCTCTGATATAGAATAAACTTTGTGTCTGCATTCTGATCAGCTCATTGAATTCAGTGGGTCAGTAATGGACACTACTTATCATTTGGCAGATACAGAAGTACAGCTAGAGCAGATGAAGTTAAGATTACTTAATGCTGAAGATTGTGGCAGGCGGAAAACAATCCACTTTTTCAGTATACCAGAAAATGTTGAGGCAGCTTTCTTGCCAGGAGGATTGCAGGTTGGATGAATACTTCAGTGGACAAAGTGGCAGCTCAAGCACACACACCAGGCTTCAAGACTGAAATTTTACAGACCTGTTGTGGATGGGTTTGAAATGGTCATTATTAAGGAGCAGGTGCTAGCAGCCATTTGTCAGCTGGGAAAAGTAAGTAAGATTAATGGTGGCTGGGTGTTTTGTGATCATGACTTCTCTGCTGAGGTGTGAAAAAAGGGATAGAGTTTCATCTGTGAGTAAGATTTTGTAGGCAAAATAAATGGAAATAGCATTGGATACATAAAATTTTCTTTTTTTCTGAGGGTGTTTTTTTTCCTGCTGCTCCTTTAACTTTTTCTACTCAGGAGAAGTTTGATAAACTCAGTCAGCTGCTGCTGACATTGATTATGTTGGTAGACTGTCAGCTTCCTTCATACTTGGTTGCATCCCATGTGTTGTTGGGGGAAAAACATGAGATACGGGAATGAAAATCCTTATCTGGTCTTCAAAAAGAAGGTGCAAGCTTGATCAGTTAGTGGAGGTTTCCAGGTGAAAATCTCATGTGGTTGTAAAACAGTGGAGTTTAGGTATTTTGCCATTTCTTGGTGTTTCCTTGTACCACACACACAGCTTTGGTAAGATTGAGTTGTCAGTATTATGTCATTTGGGGACCAGTTTTGAAAGTACTCATTGGATGTTTCATGCAAAAGGTTTGAATATTAGTTTATAAGCAATTTCTTACTGTATTAGAGCCTGCCGACCACTTACTACTGTTATGATGCTAGTAACACTTGTATAACTTAGGGTCTAAATCCATTTGGATCTAGTAATCTTAATAAAAGGAAAATGGCAACATGGCTGATTCTTAAATTCACTTTTCAAACAGTCAGAGAGAAATTTGATGCTAGTAGATTGTACTTGGAAAGAGAGAAGGGAATAGAAAGAAAGCAAGGGTCGCTATTTAAACTTTTTTGATATTATATGAGAAATAGTTACTAGGTGGATATTTTGTAAACACATGAGAGGAGGCATCTGGGACCTTTTTATTTTTATTTTGCAGCTTTGTTTACCTGAACTTTTTTTTTCACATTTGCACTTGTATTGTTTAGAAATATAAATGTTAATGTTTATGACCCTGATTTGAGTTTTTCCACAGTAGAAATAAATTGAAGAAGAAGTCAGAACTTATGGGAGAAGAGGGGTGTTTTCCTTTTTCTTTTTGTTAATGAGTGTTTGAGATGTATGAATGCGTTTTGGCTGTTTATTTTAACCTCTCAAGCTGACTATTTACTCTAGTAATTTACTTTTGAATACTCAATAGAGGGTGTGTGTTTCCTCCAAGGAAGAAAGGTTAAAACTTTGTATGTGGATGTCCCTTTGGAATTTGAAGCCACCTGTGGAAAGAGGGTAGATCTCAAGTTAGCACACCTGGATGGGGGTCATAGTCAAATATGTGAAAAAGCCTTCTGCTTAGGGTGGGGCTGCAGAGGGAAGAGTGCAGAGCATCTGTATGGGGGGTAATGCAAGTATTAAAATGGAATGTAAATGGACTGGTTTGCCCAATGAAATTGAGAAAGTTATAGGTTCATAGGTTCATACTAGGCTATCTGCCCTAGGGCATTTATAAGCCTAGCCAGAATGTGTTTGGCTTTCGCCACCCATTTTAAATTTATTTTGCTATGCCCTTTTTCGAGGTTAGTATATAGGTTCATAGGTGGAGGTATGTAAGGAAGATATGTCTTAATGCAATTATATTCCCGGAAATCCATTTGAGAGCAGAGGAGCATGTCTGATGGCCAAAGTGGGAATTTAATTTGGCAGTTTTTTTTAAACATAAGCTGGTGGAAGGAGGTATGGGGTTATGATGTTAATTAAAAAGAGGTTTGCTTTTGCATTTCCTGAAGTATTTTCAGACACCCATGGTAGATGTGCCTTCTGGAAGGGGAGCGTAGGTGGGGCACTCATGCCATTGGTAAATTTGTATGTTCGCCTGGGTATGGATAGAACTACTGTCTCTCCCCCATGTTGAAACATAAGCAGCATTTCAGGAGCATCTGGTTTTATGGGATAGGAACTGGAATATGGTTACTTCTCCAAATTAGGTCATTAAATATTAAAGATTATTTTCTCTTCTAAAAACAGACATGTTTCTTTGTAAATATTTACATTTGATGACAATGATAGACAAGTCATACTTGCCTATGGAAGGGGGATCCCAAAAATATTTTACAGATCCAGCGATTCAGTACGAGTCTGTCTTCTAAAAACTTATGCATCTTTTTTTGTTTTAAACATCTTTGTTAAACTTAACTTTAAAAAACGTGATAGGTAAATGTACAGTAATAAAAAAGAAGAAAAAACATGCAAACGTTTTTTTATTTTCATGGAGTATACATATTAATTTTCATTTACTCTAACGTTGCATACATTACTCAATTCCTGGCTTCCCTTAAATTTCACTCCTCCTCCTGAACACTATTCTGCATATATTGGTTACACAAATTCCATTTTTTTTTCTTTGTAAGGTGTTCTTTCCTTTAAAAAAAAATCCCACTTCAATTCTTTTATCTCCTTAACAATGTTCAGTAATTCAGTTACATTTGATTTAGTTTTGAGTTCAGGATTTTTTTTCCCCATTTCAGATCCAGTATCCCAACTCAGAATAATCATTTACCTTTGATACAATTGCTTACTCCCCCCAACATTTCTGACCAAAGTATTCTGTGGAGAATTTTTTTAATCTGCCAACTAATTTCACCCCCCCCCCCAAAAAAAAAAAAAAACGTATTCCCACTGACCTCTTTCTGATCATACCTCCAGCATTTGCCATCTTCCTAAGGAAATAAATCTATGAAGTCTGTTTGGAGTATAAAAATACACCAAAGGGCCTAAACCTTCTGGACTTTGTTGCACACTTTGGAGGTATACAGATGACCTCCTGTTGTTCCTTTGTATAATGCCTTTCCATTCTCTCTTCCAAATCTTTTCTACTCTCCCCTGATTTATTCTTAGACTTTTACTATGCTATATATTTATATGCCCTCTTAATTATCCTTTTTTAACAGTGACTTCAGCTCTGGAATTGACTATAAACAATACCTGAAATAGTCTTTCATTTAGCAACTCCCCCATACCTTTCTGTTTACCTTCTGTACCAGGGATTGATTAGAGTTTAGGCAATCTCTGACCTGCATCTCAGACATATTCTTAACCCACTCTACTACCTTTCCCTTTTTAGTTATTTGCTCCCAAAACTATGGATGTTCTTTTTTTTTTTTCAATAATCATTTTTATTGTTTTGCCAAACCATTATACATTTCACACACTATTTACATTATGTACAATATTGCTTCCAATGTTTTAGTTCCATTTTGAATTTCCCTATAATACATTAAGAATAAATATCATTTTAACCAAGTACAGGAAATTAAAATCACAAAAAATTAAACATAAAAGCATCTACAATAGACAATTATAAACCAACTCAAGCCAATAATTTGTATTATTTCTACATTTTCTATCTAATCCAAGAATGTGTTGGTACACATACAGAATGTCCTGACGGAAAATGGATAGGAACCGCTACAAAATAATATTAAAGATTTGTTCCCAAATTTTTATGCTGTTTATACTTTTCTTATTATTTCTAATTAACAATTTGTGCTAATATATGCTTAATCGCTAACAGCCTGAAATTTTGCCACGACACCTGTGCTGGGTTCAACCAATTTGTGGCTATATATAATTTCATTAGTAAACTAATATTCATAAGTACAATCTTTTTGTTTTGTCCAAATTCTCCGTGGAATATGTAAAATCAGAAATTCCCAGGAGAGTGTTGAGTTTTGGTAACCCATTTTTTTGTAGTTGTAACTTTAAAGAATTCCATAATTTATAAATGCACTTGCAACTCCAGAACATGTGTAACAGGTCTGCTGTCTGATCTATACACTGTGGACATGTAGGTGACTTTTTTGAATCAAATTTATGAAGTGTAAGATGGGTATAATATGCATTGTTAAATATCATCAATTGAGTAAAGACCAGTTTTTGAAGTGATACGGATTTTAATGTTAAGTTAAACGCCTCTACTATTTTACTTTCGTCTAGGGATGGCAATTTCTCTCTCCAGTATTTGGATAACAGAATATGATTATTATATTTTCTCTCTTTTGCCATTTTATACGCTGAGGATATATATTTTCTATCTTGTTGCAATGCTTCCCACAACTGACCTGAAATAACTAGTTCCTCTTTTTTTATTTCAAAACTGGTAAAATAATTTATGGCCAAATCTTTTAACTGCCTCATTATAATTAAATAAGAGATGGGAAGATTCATCTCTTTTAAGATATCATGTACCGCTACTCCTAGGAAGGGGTATAAATCCCTTACAGTTAATTCCTTAATAAATGGATATTTCTTTAAGTCTATCAGTTGATTACCAATAGTTATATTAGGATTTCCATCAAACGGTTGAAACATCATCATATATTTTAAAAGGTTCAAGGAGGCAAACAGAGTTTGAGTCGCCACTGCCCATACCTTGATGTGTTCCATTAACTCATATTTACTCAATGTTTTTATATTCAAAATGGTACAGCTTTAACATTAATTCTCTTCCCTTTTATATGTTTATAATTTAGCAGTACCCATTTGGGTATCCATTTTCTATTTTCGCTATCCAAGTAAGACACCCTTAAAATCCTATTGGCCTGAATCACTGTATAATACATCTCAAAATCTGGTAAATCCAACCCCTCGTTTAGGAGCCATCAGTTTTCATAGGATATTCTCGTTTTCTGGGTTCCCACAAAAATTTCCCCAGTCCTATCTGAAATTGCTTGAAAAAGGATTTCGTGATTTTAAGTTGTGCTGCTCTAAAAATATGTAGCATTCTGGGGAGAACGTTCATTTTTATTATCGCTGCTCTTGCCATCATCGGTAGCTTCAACTTACTCCATCTTTTCAAATCCATTGTTATTCGGTCTCCAGTTGCCTTAATATTGTTGATAAAAATTCTCTATTTTCAGTTGAAAAGTCAATCCCCAAATATTTTATTCTTTCTTCTGTCCTTATTCGTCCTATCAATGGTAGCATTGAAAAGGTGTAGGTGTCTTTAGAGGAATATTTTGGTTTTTTAAAATTTAGTTTGTAATTAGCAATTTTCTCAAAGGTTTGTATTGCTGTTAGTATTTTTCTGTATCTGACACGTGTGGTACTGTATATATTTAAAACATCTGCAAAAGCAGCCATCCTAACATTTATCCCAAGAAGTACAGGAGAATTATAAAAACTTTTGTTTCATATGAAGAAATAAAGGTTCTAAATACAGATTAAACAGTATGGGAGACAATGGGCACCCCTGTCGAGTTCCATTTTTAATTTGAATCCTTTTGGAACATTCATGATTTATATATAAACTAGTGTATGCATTCTTGTATAAATTTCTTAACATAGAAATAAAAAGCTGAGGTATATTGAAATATGATAATGTTTCAAATAAATAAGCCAAATTAACTCTATCGAATGCTTTTTGAGCATCAATTATTAAAGCATATATGTTCATATTTGTATACTTTGCATAAGATATTGAAGTATGAAGAGTTAATGTATTGTCTGTAGTCTGTCTCCCATCTATAAACCCCGCCTGTTCTTCTGATATTATCAAGTTTATTATTTTTTTAATCTACTAGCTAGAATAGATGTCATGATTTTCATATCAATATTCAACAATGATATGGGCCTATAATTGTCTGGATTTTTGGGATCACTATTCTCTTTCAATAACAGAATTGTTCTTGAGGCATTAAAATGAAGATCATTGCTGCCATTCGAAATGATATAGTTAAAGGTCTGTGAAAGTACGGTGCTCAGAATCCCACTAAAAGATTTATAAAATTCAGAGGTCATACCATCTGGTCCTGGGGCTTTATGTGGCTTTAGTTTCTTAATTGCCTCTAGAACTTCATCAACTGTAATCAGTGCAGTCAATTCTCCTGAGAATCCTCGTCAATCTTGGGAAAATTAATTTTCTGTAAGAACTCTTTCCTCTCTTCATCATGCCCATAAGTTTGTTGCTCACCATATATCTGATTAAAAATTGATTCAAAATCTTCATGACATCTGACTTATCAGTATATAACGTATTATTATGATTTATTTCGGTAATTAATCGTGTCGATTTCGTCTGATTAATAATGCGGGCTAATGCTTTCGAGGGAGTTTGAATGTGATTTGCATATTTAACTAAACTTCTTTGTTCGTACAGTGTCAATTTTCTGTTATGCATAAGAAACAGCTCTTTCTGACATCTTAACAACTCAGTTTCTGTTTGCTCAGTGTAGTTACTCATCAGCTCCTGGTCCAATAATTGTACTTTAGTTTCCAGATCCAGTTCTTTATTTTGGAGTTTTTTATAATAAGTGGCTTTCTGAATAAATAATCCTCTTAACAAAGTTTTAGTTGTAGCCCATTCTATATCTAATGGATGTTCATTACGGGGTATATTGTATACTAATTATTTAAGTATCTCCTTAACTTCCTTTACTATATCTTCTTTGGTTAATAGGTATGGGTTTAAGGACCAATTATATCCACCATGATTTTTAGTATTCAAAATATCGGTCTTTAAAGTTAAAGTTATTTTAGAATGGTCTGAGAGCTGTCTAGCTTGATTAGAAACCCTAGGGTCAAGTGAAATGAACACTTCTGGAATTAAAAAAAAATCAATTCTTGACCACATTTTATGGCAGTTAGAATAGAAAGTAAAGTTTTCTGCCTTTGCTTGTATGTGTTTGTGTTTAAAAGGGTCATATAGTTTGAAATCCGTTCTCAGTTCTTTCAACGATACCATTGCCTGCTTATTAAAAGCAGTCGAAGCTCCCAACTTATCAGTTTTAGAATCTTGGTAAGCATTCCAATCCCCCCCCATCACTATGTAACAGTTGTTATATGACTGTAGAATAGAGTAAATTGAAGCTATATAATGATGTTGGTTCACATTTGGGGCATAAACACATAAAAGTACTATCGGCTTATCGAAATTTTCAGTTTTGAGAACCACTAAACACCATCTGCCGTCTTTATCTATTTTGTCCTCCAAAATTTCTCCTTGAAACTGATTCTTGATTATAATTGCCACCCCAGCACTATTCGTAGTCCCTTCCGCCTTTACAACCTTCCTAATCCATTTCTTGTCCTTCATTGTTTCCCATTGGTCATTAGTCAAATGTGTTTCTTGTAATAGAATAAAACCTGCTTTTGATTTAAAAAACAAATGCAGAAACAGCTTTCTTTTTTTCATGTTCTGGAGTCCTTTAACATTCCAGGAATCTATTATCCACATTCTAAACTATGAATTGATGAATAATGGTATCTATTTTTTGTTTTCCACCTTAAATTGACAAATGTTGGTATTACGTGAATTTTTTGGAAGCAAAACAGCCATCACATCCCTACCCAGTGCCTATCCACTATTCCTCCGGACCAGGATGAACATAGGTTTTTCACATTGGATAACATTCTCCAATTAGCTAAACTACTAATTCTATTAACTAACAATAAAATAGCATGCAAAAAACCTACACCAACTATATCTACGTCTACAAAGTCTAACCCAGACATTCCCTACTAAACACCACACTCAAGTAACTACAGCTCTGAACATTTCCCTAATATTCATGTAAACTAATTGTACCTGACATGTCAAATAATTCACTTTTAACAAACTTTAAATACAGCAATAATATGTTAGCATTATAATTACTTGTTCCAAAACCTTTTAACTAACAGTTCACCTAATAAGCACACAGTTGTTATACATTTGTTTAAAACAAGCCATTATTTAGGTCAGCTATTTATCTTCAAAACATTCCTACAATATTGCATTTTAAATTTTTAAAAACTATGGATGTTCTTCATGTTTCACAGTTGCAGTCATCACATTAAGGTTATCCCTGCCAGGGTAGCCCTCGACCGGCCTGAATACCAGAGGCTTAGTATTTCTGAGTCGGTTGCTGTCACTTCAGGACTGATGTCAGGTCATCGGTAGTATAAAGTAAGGCAGCTGACGCCATTACATCAGTCTTGCTTGCTGCGGAGCCCAAAGCAGAAGCAGTTCGGACGAGTGCCGGTCGACCGCTACCAGAGTTTCATCTTCTGAATTGAAGCTGAAGTCTTCTAAAGCCCAGTACCCCATTGGGATCTTTTTTTCTTGCACTAACCGATGTCAAAAAAAGTTAACAGTTCTCTCGCCTGTGAAATACCACACCGAGACTTTCATTCCTACTGCGTCACTTGCTTAGGCCCAGACCACGACGTCCCCCGCTATCGCTTCTGTGCTTTGTTCAATGCCAGAACTACACATAGTCTGGCCCTTATTGTAGCTAGATATTTTCACTTACAGTCCTCTACTTCAGATATGGTTTCAGTAAGCCATTCGACAGCAGATCTTGCAAAAAAACATAAAGATAAAGACAGAGACAGACCGCACAGGTCCAAACCTACCGACAACGCTTCTATGAAGCTAGTAGTCAGTTCTCCGGTCCTTAGTGAGACGCTTTTGCAGCCCCTCATGCCTGCTTCTGTGGATTCGCAGGCCACTTCCAAGACCCTTTCGGAGTCCGGTATGCCGCAAAACTCTTCTTCGACTAAGGATCCTGCGGTTGTCTCTCCCTTGGATGGGTCCGGAGCCGCTGAGCAGGCACCAGCTTCCCAGGAAGTCCTTCGCACTACTGATTCTTGACACAAATAGATGACTTCTTTCGTGTCTACAGTTCTTTTGAAAACTACCGAGTTTCTTTAGGCCCAGGCTACAAACCACACCCAAGAAACCAATGACCCAATCTCAGGCACCTGCTTCCTTGCCGCATCCTCAAATGCTTAAAAGGGCAGAAGTCCTTATCATGCTGATCATGGGAAGCCAAGCTACCCCTTCCCAAAGAAAAAGAGATCTGTCCCCTGTAGTTTTGTCTGAACAGGAGTCTGATGACTCTAATGCATCTGAGTATGAAGACATGCAAACCCCTCTATGCTTATGAGGATTCTGATGCAGAGGATTCTTTTTCTTCATCCACTCCCCCAGAGGACTTTTCCTTTGGGGAAACCCTTCATACCTTAAGGGAGCATATCCTGTGGGAAAGTCAGGACTACCCTCAGTCTAAAAAGAGACTCGGGGAATTCTTAGATCTTCCACAGCACAGACCCCTGGCCATTCCCCCAGTCCCGGATGTTATGGAGGATGTTTTTCTGGAATCCAGTTTGACTCCTGACACCCTCCCTCCTGCATCCAGAAAACCAGACCTGTATTTACAGAGTCCCTGACTCTCACAAATTTCTTTTTAAAACTCCTACTGCTGACCCTGAGGTAATTTCTCAAGGGCCTAAAGGAATTAAAGCAACTTCTGCTAAGAATCCCACCCCCTCCCGAGCACTAGACAGATTGGGTAAAAAAATATACACCTCTGCTCCTCTTGCTATCAGAGCACTAAATTGCCAGTTCCATATGCTAAAATTTCAGTAACATACACTGTAACTCTCAAATAAAAAATGTCTTCCTTTCCTGCTTGTGCAGAATCTAAAGAGTTACTAGAGTTAATGCATTCTGCAAGTCAAGTAACTAAACACACCTTGCACTGTGGTTTTGACGCCCTAGAAGCTTCTTGCAGGGCAGCAGTCACCAGTTTTGTCCTTAGAAGGTATGCATGGCTTAAGGAGCATCCTTTGCTAGACCATGTTAAATCTAAATTATTGGATGCCCCCTTGCACAAAGACAACTTATTTGGCACTAAGGCAGAAGAGGTCTTAACAAAGGTGGAAGAAAAAGCAAAATCTATGCAGACAGTTGAGGATTTCATACATATCCAGCCACCCAGGTTCAGCAGGCATTGTCACTCCAAGTACTGGTCCTTTCCTGCTCTCACCAGGTCAGTTCAGCCCAGACCCCGGGGAACAGAACCCCCAGACAGCAACCACAGGGAATGCAGAGAGCTAAACAGTGGACTTCCTCCACTTCGAAAACAGGGCGTTCTAAGCCACCCCCTTATGGTAAGAACACACAATGACTCTCCCACCCCACCCTCTGCCCATCTTCACTTAGCCCTAGGAGGGAAACTCTCCTTTCAGCTGGGCCACCATTACCGACGACTGCTGGGATCTCAACATATAGTGTCCCACGGATACAAATTTTCTTTCCACACCCTTCCAACTCCAAAAGGGTTCCCAGATCTACCTTCAAACCAGTGGGCAGAGGTGCAGAAGCAAGTCCTTTTCCCCCTCTCTATGAGGGCAATAGAGCACGTTCCTGCAGAACAGAAAGGCCAAGGTTTCTAATCCATACTTTTTCTGGTACTCAGAAAAGAGGGCAACTGGCGCCTCATCCTCGAGCTAGCCATTCTAAATACCTTCCTGGTGATACCAAAATTCAAAATGCTCATTCTCCAACATCTGCTACCCATGCTCTCCGAGGATGCTTGGCTAGCCACCCTGGACCTAAAAGAGCCCTACCTCCACATTCCTATCAGGGAATCATGCAGGAAATATCTCCGTTTCAGGTCAGGATCTCTGCACTTCCCTTTGGCTTATCTACTGCTTCTAGAGTTTTCACAAAATGCCTGGCTCTAGCCATTGCCTTTTGCAGACAAAGGAATGTCCAGATTTAGCCATACTTAGATGACTACCTAATTCAGGCAGACAGCCAGGAAAAGCTGCTCAAGCACCTGGCCTTTGTAAAGTCTCTACTAACTTCCCTAGGGTACATAATCAATGAAAATAAATCCAAACAGGTAAACACTCAAAGGATTATATTCCTGGGAGCAAGCCTGGACACATCATCCCAGATGGCATTACTTACACCAGATAAGCAAACTTTCGTGACAGCATACTTCTCTCAACTAGCCACCAGATCCCAGCTATCTGCAAGGAAATTCCTGCAAGCTCTGGGGTTCATGGCATCTTGCATTCTACTCATTCCATACTTCAGACTGTATATGGGGAAACTTCAATGGTACCTAAAAAGCCTTTGGTGTCAACGCTGTCCAGACCTGGAGACTCTTATACCCATAATACCTTGCCTCAGGAAAGATTTTCTTTGGTGGGCAACAGCATGCTCCCACAACAAGGGACTACCTTTCTCCCCCCCCCCGCCACCCAGACCCTCACCATAGATGCATCAGACTATTGCTGAGGTGCACACCTGGACGGCAGATGCATACAGGGCCAATGGAGCCCACAGCAAATCCATCTGCACATCAACCAAAAAGAGGTGATGGCTGTCCAGCACACCTTGACAGCTTTCAAGCCCATTCTCTCTTCAGGGGCTCTCCTGATCAAAACAGACAGCACCGTTGTGATGTGGTATATCAGCAAGCAGGGAGGGACTCACTCCTACCCTCTATGCTGGCTGGCCATGACCCTTTGGTACACAGCCTCTGCCATGCAACTCCGTCTGTTTGCAAAATTACTACCAGGTTCTCTAAACTGTCTGGCAGACAACTTGAGCAGACATCATTTGGACCCACATGAGTGGCAGCTCAACAAAAGAACCTTCACCCTGATAACTCAGAAATGGGGCACCCCGAAGGTCAACCTCTTTGCCTTCCACACCAACCATTAGCTCAGCAAGTTCTGCACCAGGGAGCATCACTGCATGACTTGGAAAGTGGATGCCCTGTCCTTCCCCTGGGTCAGTCTATCGGTCTTTGCCTTCCTCCACTACCTCTCATCCCCAGGGTACTGCTCAAAATAAAGGAGGAAAAAACAAGGACAATTCTTATTGGTCCAGACTGACCTCGTGAGCACTGGTACCCCCTGCTGCGCAGCCTGTTTCCACTGCCACCCTGGCATCTCACTCACATTCCAACCCTCTTGACCCAGAAGGAAGTAGAATTCATGCATCCTCAATTGCAAACCCTCATTTTGGCAGCTTCGCTTATTCCCTAACCCCCGATCAATCTGCCAACCTCAGTAAACAGGTTCTAGATGTTATACATGAGGCCAGATGCCCTAGCACTGCAAAGTCTTATGCTGACAAATGGAAAAGGTTCTGCACCTGGATTCAGGCTAAGGGAGCCAATACGGCACAGCCCTCCCTCTCATCCTGGATTACTTAGCTGACCTGCTATGCAGTGGTCTCTCTCTTTCCTCTAATTAAACTTCATGCCTCTGCTATCTCTGCTCATTTCCCCACTGAGCAGCTCCTTTTCTCGCACCCTCTGATCAAACGGTTCCTAAGAGGGGCTAGCAACTTGAGGCCACCCAGAAGAGCACCAACCCCAGCTTGGGACCTTAACTTTGTGTTGGAAAAGCTCACCCTGCCCCCCCCCTTCGAACCAGCCTCTTCAACAAAGCTAAAATTTCTCTCCTGGAAGACAGCTTTCCTTATGGCCATCACTTCAGCCAGAAGGGTCTCCGAGCTGCAAGCAGTCATGGCTGTGGTACCCTTCATCTTCCATGCTGACAGGCTATCCCACAGGACTAACCCATTCTTCATGCCCAAGGTGGTGTCCAGTGTGGCTGTCAACCAATCCATTCATTTGCCCACCTTTTTCCCTAACCCACAGAACAAAGGGAAAATGATCCTGCACTCTCTAGATGTGCACAGACAGCTCAGATTCTATATAGACAGGACTAAATCCTTCAGAAAGTCTGATCATTTGCTGGTTAGCTTTGCTGCAGGGGCAGAGGGCAAAGCCATCTCTAAACAAACCATTTCCAAATGGATAGCACACTGCATCCATTTCTGCTACAAACATGGGAAGCCTCCCCCTAAGAGGGTCAGGACTCACTCCACCAGAGCAGCCTCCACCTCTGCAGCTTTCCTCAGAGGAGTCCCCACCAGGGACATCCTGGAGGCTGCCATCTGGACATCTGTTCACACCTTCACCAAACATTACCACCTGCCTATCTTCTCCAAATCCAGGGCAGAGTTTGCCTCTGCAGTCTTGCAGGGCATCCTAGCCAGTCCCTAGTTTTCTTGACTGCCTCCACCCTTTTCCTCAGCTTTGGGAATCAACCCAAATTTGATGACTGGAACAGTGTAACATGAAGAACATAGTACAGTTTGTAAACTTACCATAACTGTAGATGTTCAATTGTATTCACTGTTGCAGTCCTGGTTTCCCTCCCTCCATCCCCCTCTTCTTTTTTCCCTTGCCTTACAAGGGACATATTGGTATTTACTTTCTACTGGTGGGGTTCTTCCACCCCAACCTGTCTCCCAGTTGGGGGCTCCTGACAGGTTAGGGCAAGAAAAACTGAAGTAATGACATCGGCTGCCGTACTTTATACAACTGACAACCTGATGTCAGTCCTGAAGTGACAGCAACCGATGCAGAAATACTAAGCCTCTGGTATTCGGGCTGGCCGAGGGCTACCCTGACAGGGATAATCCTAATGTCATAACTGTAACAGTGAATACACTCGATCATCTACATTTATGGTAAGTGTACACAACTGTACTTTCCTTTGCTAATTTTCTCCAGTAAAATTCAACTCCTCTTTGCCAACTTTCTGTACTCCTACTTGCAGTCATGTTCTATTGGTAAAATCCCCTTTCTCCATTCCGATGTTGGCTTAGTTCTTAGAATATTTAGTGCCACTTTATGAACATATTATTCTGTATGGTTGTTGATATTCCTGTTGAAGAAAAACTCAGAGACTCGCAGAGCCAAAAGTGTTGAGACCTACAAACAAAATCCTACTCCTGTTTTACTACTTAAACTCCCCCTTTCCTTTTTTCATCACCCTTTTCCACTTTGAGTTAATAGCTTTCTTTTGTGTTATGTAAAAACAGACACATTTGTTGGAAAGTATTTACATTTATATTTAATGGAAGTAGTAAACTTTCATGCCTACCAGTGGAAGGAGAGCCTAAAATATTATTTCAAATACTTTTGATATTAATATGTGAAAAGACTGGATATATTTATCTGTACTAGAGAACAGCTATATCTTTGTAAACCACTGAGTTACTTGCCTAGTGCTAAGCTCGTGCTTCACTGATTCTGCAGGTAGACATGGAGAAAGGAATTTGACAGACATTGAAAAGTTAGTTTGCATCTTTGTAAAAGAAGGGTCATTCAAGATAGGTTAATAAGATTTGTATGTACAGAAGTGAAAACTTGGGTGTAAAGAAAGAAAAGCATGGGAAAGTTTTAAGAAATCATTCAGTCACTCAGAACACAGTACTCACAAAGAGGTTGACTAAGCTTATTCCTTTGTATATTAAAAAAAAAAAAAGACCAGACAAGTTTTGTTAGGAGCAGGTCCATCTATAATAACCAAATTTAACACATTCAGGATCATTGAAGATGCTGAAAAGCCTTTTGACAGAGTTGAATGACAGTTTTATTCACATTTTGTATAAGATGGGGCTTCCAGTTAAATTTAGGCAACTTTCAGTTTCTGTGTATGATGATTGTGCATCAGCAAGGGTTAAGGTGGAATCCCAGCTTTCTAGGTCATTTATTAAGTCAGGGGCCAGCTAGAGATATCCTCTTTTCCCATAAATCTTTTGTTGTATATGGAACACCTAGTGGAGATATTAAGGGTCACTTCATTTGAAGGTATGGTAGTTGATCCTTAGACTATATATGTATGCATATGACCTCTGTGTTTGCTACTAATCCTGAAAAAATTTGCAAGTCTTAGAGGGATTTTGGGATGTTTTGGGATGTAAATTGAACTTGGCGAAAACTAACATATGAATAAATTGTATTCCATCAGTGAAACTAAAAAATTAGTACAAGTATTTGGGAAGGAAAAATGATTTTGTATGCTTAGAGATTTTGTAGGTCGTACGCAAGCAGCAGTTTTGGAAAAGCAAAGTGAAAGATTTTATGAACCAGTGGAAAAATGCTGTCCTGGATATATCTAAAGAAGTACATATGTTGCAGTGGTTTGTTCTGCCTCAACTGTTGTAACATTTTCAAAAGTTAAAGAAATTGTTAGTGAACTTTTTTTTGCCAAGATAGATCCCCAAGAATACTCTGGACATAGTTCTGCACACTCCTGATTAGAAGTGGGCTGAAGATCACAAATGTTGATCTCTGTATTAAAGCATATTCAGGACTGTCTATAAATTAAATAGCAAGGAATGTGTGGTGACATGGAAGTAGGTGCATTAAGAGGATATGGTGGTGGGAGTGAACCATACTTATAGTTTAGTGTTTATTAAGGCAATATTCATGGTTTGATCAGTCTGTGATCACTCCTCTAAAACAGACAGTGAAACTGTTAGAGAGACTTGATGACAGCAGTGCATAGTCCAGACTTAGGATTGTGGAGAATGAAGAGTCTGGGGACATGGATGAGATGAAATAGAACACAGCTTAAGTACTGGGAGCTGTTAAATAGGGCTGGATCCTTTTTTTTTTTCAATATGATGGCATTTGACAGAGAATATGACCCAGATGGTCAAGGTGTGAACTTCTAAAATGAGCTTAAGAGGTTAGCAAACAAAGCTCAAAAGGAATACCAAGAAACAAATATAGAGGAATAATCTGACTGGTTTCTTTTTTTAAAACCTTTATTGAATTATTACTTGTAGCATAGGCAAATGTACATTTATATAAAATAATCAAAGTATAGTAACACATTTGCATTTACAAACATTGTAAATTTGACAATATGATTTTCATTCATTTCTCAACTGATGGGTCTTGGATCCAAACTCTCAATCTCCTCCCTAACATACCTCCAATCGTGTTTGCCACCTCAGCGCTAATGATGTGGATCCTATTCCTCTCGCATTTGGATGAATTCTTAGTTAAAATAGTGAGTTCTTAGTTAAGTTTTTCATTCCCTAGTAGTGTAATTACAGTTTGCTTTGTCACCTTCCACACTTTAACAGTAAATTCCTCTGTGCAGTAAATTTCCTTTATGGTTGTTACCGATACTTCTTTAGTATTTCTCTATGGTACCATTGCTTGTACCTTTGCTCTTGCTTCAGTCTTTCTAGCCCCTTTTTATGGTATTTCTTGTCTACCATTTTTGGTAGTTTTTCTTTTCTTAACTAAAAGAAAAGAATTATTTTTTTTCCCTTAGCCTTGTTTCCTTAGTTACACCAGTATGGCCAGTAAACGTATTGGCTTCAAAGACTGCATCACCTATGGATGAAAAATACCTAACTGATGTCTGCAGGCAATATGAATACTGCTTGGGCGCTGCCCTTTTAGATGCAGATGGCTCCATATGTGCTGGTTTCAGCTCCAGGGCATTCACAGGCGGTTAGAATAAACTTGTATTGAGGGGCCTTCTCCCTTCCACTTTGTCTTCTGCTTCAGCTGGTGCTCAAACCCCCCTCAAAGAAAACTAACAAAGGGAAGCCTGACTGTGCTCCCAAGGGCAAATATTCTTGAAAGATCTCTCCAGATCCCACTTCATCTTCAGCTTCTTCCTCAGAGCCCCCTACAAAAATTTAAAAAAAGTCAGATCCAACCACTTTGGATCCAAAGGTGGATCTCTCTCCTCCGAAATCCAAATTCCTTTGGATTTGGTCACCTCTTACTCTTGTGGATCAGATAACGTCTGGACTCCCCTTTACCTTTCTTGGAGGAATCTCCCCTCAGGCATTCTAGATCTCCATCTGCAACCTCTTCTCTCAGGTCTTCCAGGAGATTATCCGAGGCTGAAGTGGATAGGATGATGAGGAAATTCCTCCGAGCTCAGATCCAGATGGGGTAATCCTGTCTATCTCTCCCATCAGATCTGTGAGCCTGCCTGTGACTGCTTCCGCTTTGGTTTCTCCTTCTCCAACTTGCTGTTTCAGAACCCTCAGATCCAAGATCCCTGGGGGTGTCCTCATCAGATCCAAAGACAATTCATTATTTGACTTTGGTCACTTCCCTTTAGTCATCTGTCTCTGAAACTTTAGTGGCCAAAGGACTCTTGGATCTGAAGCATAGGCACCGGATCCACGGGACCAGAGTTGACTCTGAAGTTATTGGATCCATCCCTGCCACTGGAAGACTTGGCTCTGGACAGCTCGGGTCCAACTCCATCCTCAGGTGGAGTGTTTGCAGTATTATGGGGCCAGTGGTTAGGGAGTTGTTGGCTCTGTTACCATTGGTTTCATTCTCCTGTAAGTGCTCTGCCTTTGAGATTGTGGAGATGGCCTTCTCTTTACCTAGAGAAAGGACATCCCTAGCCCCCTGAAATCAGTTAAGTTTACGTCCTTCGGGTCTTTGCTCTGAGCCTCATTATTCCATTCTACTAGTACAGCCAGCCCATTCAAGTCTCCAGTCAGTCCTTCAGGATTCCCCCATCACTTCTGATACCTCACCAGACCATCTCGCTGATTAGGTCCCTCGGAAGAGAATGTGCAAAAGGCGACACTTAGAATCCTGTCAAGAATCTCTCACAAAGGACACCAATTTTGATGAAGGTTCCCCCAGACCTCCACTGGAAGACATCTCATTTGAAGATATTCTTGAGCTATTAAAGCAAAAACATATAATCAAGCAGTCTTCTGGCAATTAGCTAAGAGTAAACTGAGCAAGGCAACAAAACTTGTATAGAAAGACAGCTGAAGAATGAAGCAGCAGTCAAAGAATAAAAATCCAAAACTTTTTTAATAATGTAAGCAGTTTCGCAATTGTAACATTGCTTTATCAGACATAGCACAAAAAAACACTGCCTTGATTTAAGTAGAACAACCAACAAAAATAATCATTCAATTAATCAATTAACTTAAAAGAACAATACATAAAACCAGTGTAAAAATCTAAACCGACCACTGTATGTCAAGACATGAAAAATAACCAAAATGTATAAAAATATAATATAAATAGAGGGGAATAAAAAATCACCTCTTAAGTTTACTAGATCTCTCCTTACTAACTACCAAGCAGGCCTCATCTATCTCTGCCTTCTAATATTGCCTGCCAATAAAATCCATTTTCAATTATCAGGTCTCAGACAAACGAGATATCCACATGCCCTGTCCCTTCACAACATTAGGGAATACATGCTGAGGATGCATACTGTTTCTATGCAGATTTGATGGACAATAATCTTTCCTATACAATGTCGTAGATAATTGACCATTCAACCCCATAAAAATTTCCACATCAGAAAATCACTCCTGGTAGCAGAATATTTCATAGAAAATTTAAGGAAGTTGCAACTATTAAGCTTCTCAGTAAAAGAAATCAAATTTCCCTCATTATTCTTCCACAAAAAGAAGCAATTGTCTGCAAATTGGTGGTAGAAACAAATGTCATGTCCCAGTAGATTAAGTATATTGTTAGATTCCCACACAGACATCAAAAAATTAGTGTAGCTCTTGGCACAATTTGTGCCCATAGCCATGCCAGCAATTTGCCAATAATAAACGTTGTCAAATACAAAAACATTAGGTTCAAGTACAATTTCTAATAGAAAACATGTAAATGCAATCTGTTGTAGACTGTAGCCACTATTTCTATTCAAATAAGTTTTAACCATTGCAATGCCCCCTTGGTTGGGAATAGAGGTGAACAGTGAGGCTACATCAAGTGTAACCAATAGCTTAAAATCATCACAAGAAGCATGCCTTTGTACCAAATATAAATCTTGCAAAAAATGCTTGCTGTCCCTTAAAATAATAGGGCATTTATCCAAGACTGGTCTAACTTGCTTTTCTATATAAATGGAGATTGAATCAGTGGACCATCCTCCTCCTGCCACAGTAGGTCTAAAACATGCAGTCATGGGATCCTTATGTATTTTCGGTAGTCCAAACAAATGTGGCACTATCGGAGACTCCACCAAAAACATATTGAAATAAATCTTTAGACATAATGTTCAGTTGAACATATTCACTCAGTGTCTTCATAACCCTCTCATTCATCCATATAATAGTAATCTGATCTATCACTCTGTATGTATTTGCATCCTGAAGCATGCCTACCATAGTATCAAAATAATAATGCCTGTCCATTACCACCTTCAGACCACCCTTAACAGCTGGTGTGATGACAATGTCAACATCATTTTGTAAACTATGCAGTGCCCGTTGTTCCATGCTGTTCAAATTTGAAAAACTTAGGTTTTGCCATAAAAATAAGTTGTCTTTGAAGCAGAGCCTTTGTTACCTGAAAGGGATCAGTATAGTCATTGAAACAATAATTGGTACTAAGAAATGTAATGCTTGCTCTTTGTACCTTTATTGATGAATCACTGACTTGTAGACATCCCGACAGTGGCCAAGTATGGTGTATAAGAGCTATAGCAGATTGTAACACGAGGAATTTGAGCTTCCTTGCCCACTAAGAAATTTTTTTTTTTTTATGTGGGCAAAACTAATAGACGTTGGAGAGAACTTATAAGGGACCTCTGTTAGTGTGCACATAGGGGCTTAGAATATAGCGCCTTAGCTAAACATGTCAAGAATGAGGGTGAGGAGAATAGCTTTGTATTTTGGGTTTTAGAGGTGGTACAAGGGAGTGTTAGGATGGGTGATTTGATTAATGAGATGGAAAAGATTGAGCTCCGTTGGATTTTCAGACTTGCAGCACATATGAAACATGGCTTAAATGATTTTATTTCCTTAAAGCCAGTATTAAACTCAGGAAACTTAAGAGGTGATTTTTTATTCACATCTTGATTATTATTTTTTGTTATATTTTTATAATTTTTGGTTATTTTTTATGTATTGATGTCTGTTTAGATTTTTACATTGGTTTTATGTACTGTTCTTTTAAGTTAACTGATTAATTGAATGATTTTTCTGTTGGTTGTTCTACATAAATCAAGGCAGTGTTCTTTCGTGATATGTCTGATGAAGCAGTGTTACAATTGTGAAAGCGCTTACATTAGTAAAAAGCTTTGGATTTTTATTCTTTGACTGCTGCTTCATTCTTCAGCTGTGTTTCTCTATGAGTTTTGTTTAATTTATGTTGCCTAAAACAAAAAGATGTTTGGTCTTACAATATCCCTTCCCAAGAGGAGTCGGTATTCCTGAAGGCTTCTGAGTCCAGCTCAACTACATCTTGGGTGCGCCTCCAGCTGATGAACTTACAGATCTCAATTTTTGCAGGGTGTGGAAGGAACCAGGTATTGTGGAGCCCATTCCCAAGAGTCCAGACAGATTTTTAACCCATCCAAAGGACAAAACACAGTGAAGCAAGGGGGGTCCCAGTTGATGCCATAGTTGCGGCTGCCACTACAAAAGATCTTACTGAGTGGAACTCTTCTGTACATCCCCCTAACAGGGAGTCCAGGGCCTTGGACAGATTTTGTAAGAGCATTTGTGCTTCAGTGACCTTTGCTTTGCGGTCTTTGAATTATCTGGCACATTCTACAAGATTGCAAAGGGATTTGACTAAAGAGCTCTCCATATCTCTTTCTGGGTCCATGCCTGCTGAGGACCAAAATAGTTTCGTCAGCTGGCCACCCTTCAGTCAATATCTAATGCGTTCATGAGGCTGAGCTCCCATTCAGTGAAAAGTACCTCACAGGCGGTAGGTTCAGGCATAACCATTAGGAGGCATGCCTTGATGCATTTATGTAACTTTGCACTGCCCTTTAAGTTTTCATCAGTGCTTCATTTGATGGATCTTTCTTACTTGACCCAAAAGTGAAAGACGTGCTCTCCAGATGTGAGCAAGAAGAAAAGACCCTTGTCTGCCATAGGATACGTTTTCCTACTCCTCAAAGACCCCTTTGTTGGATTAAACGAGGAGGTAGAAAGATGTGGTTTCATAAATCCCACAGTCTTTTCCAAGACTCACAAGGAGATGGTTTCCCCTTCTGCTCCTGGGATAACTAATGGACGATGCCACCCCTACGGCAGAGGTGGCCTACAAAACCAGAGTTTCCAGGATTCCTTCTTGGATAAGCCCTATCAGTGCTCCTAAAGGGCTGGCCAACTGTTGTCCTCTGGAGACGGTCAGGGGAGCATTTGTCTGCACCAAAGAGCCCGGCTGTCCATAAATGATTCCTGGGTGCAGAGAATTATATCCAGAGATTATATTATACCATTTTTCCAAGTACCCCTACCAGATTAAAGACTATCCCTAATGTTCCATCCAATCAGAGGGAAGCAGCAGCCTTAGAAATAGACAAGCTGCTAGAAAAGAATCAATTAGAAGTTTCCCCAGACCAGAGAGGATCCAGGACCAAGTCAAGATACTTCATAGTGCCAAAGAAGACAGGGGACTTTGAGACACATCCTGGATCTCTGCAAACTAAAACAGTTTGTGCAATATTCAAGATTCCAGATGTTCAGGGTTCAGTCCATTCTGCCCCTACTAAGAAAGGATGATTGGACGTGCTCAGTAGATCTTCAGGATGTGTACTTTCACATAAAAATGAAGAGGCACTCGAGAAGATGTCTATGCTTCCAGTTGGGAAACTAGTCCTTATCCATTCAGAGCATTGCCCTTTGATCTTCTCACAAGCCCCAGGGTGTTCAAATGCATGACAGTGGTAGCAGCTCACTTGAGACTGCTGGGATTCCAAGTGTTTGCATACCTAGATGATTGTCTCCTAACTACCCCAACCATGTGTCTACTCCTACAGGCAAAGGACTACTTGCCCCAGTTGTGTCTCCATCTAGACATCACAGTCAGTTACAACAAATCACATTTCACACCTATGCAGTTTCTGGAAGTGCATAGGTGCTCGTCTGGACATGGTCAGTTAGATAACCTCTCTCCCTCCAACTTAAATCCAGACACCCCGATCCCAGGTCAAGAAAATGCTCTCTCATCCTTCTCTCCCAACACGATTACTCTTATAAGCCTTGGGATCCATGGCAGCAGCTATCACCCTAGCTCCTTTAGCCATGTTTCACATGCAAATTCTGTAGGGAACTCTGTCAATACAGTGGCCCCTTCTTCAGAACCGTTTAACCACCTCGGTCAAGCTCTCACAAGCTTGCATAAAATATCTTCTTTGGTTAAAAAAAAAAAATGCCATCTTCTTTGTTGTCTGCACTCATACAAGTTTCTGAAGGCCATCCATTTGTTCCCCCACTGCCCCCGGCCATAGTGACCATGGATGCTTCCAAACTGCTGTGGGGGCTGCACTACTTGGGAAAGACTGTCCAAAGCACTTGATCCAAAGAAGAGGCCAAGACACATATTAGTATTCTGGAAATGAAAGCGGTCCTCGTAGCATTGCAGGCCTTTCAGGACTCTCTCCTCTCCAGTGCAGTTACTTTTCAGACAGACACTATATCTGTAAATCTGATACATCAACAAGGAGGAACCAAATCTTATCCACTTTGTCGAGAAGTAGTGAGTGTGTGGCAATGGGCATGGTCTTCCGGCTGCTTTCTAATAGGAACACACACCAGGGAAAGCCAGCATGTTTGTAGACAAACTAAGCAGGTCCATTCTGATGTTTCACAAGTGGTTTTTCAATCTCAAAGTGACAGAGAGAATATTCCATCAATGGGGCCAGCCATGCTGTGATCTGTTTGCTTCTCCCCTCAACAGCCAGTGCATCAGGTTCTTTTCCCTGATCTGCTCTAGTCCACGATTGGCTCTCTGGTTGTCTTTATGCTTACTCACCATTACTTGTCATCCACAAATTTTTACAGAAAGCATGTTGGTTGAAGAGCACAGTTATACTCCTTGCACTCTTTGGGTTTTGTTAGGTTTGGCTCCCCTTCCTGTGGCCTCATTTTCTACATCTGCCCTGGATACTGGATCCCAATCCATACCTCCTGTGTCATCAGGCAGGTGTGACTCATCTTGGCATAGACATCAAACTGACTGCATGTTTTTTCCAATTCCACTGATTGCTAGACAGCCCAGACTTTCCTCCCTGGTCAGACATATTTTGTTATCTTCTCAAAAAGCGTATGCTAGAAAGGTTTACAAAAGTAAATGGAAGTGATTTGTATTCATTGCTGTTAACAGAGATCTGGACGCCCATTCTGCCCCTTTACCAGCTGTACTTGATTTTTTGCTTCAGTTTTCAATGTAGAGCCTAGCCTTTCTATTATTAACGTCCAATTGGCTGTCATTTCAAATTTCTGTCTAGGTAAAAATATTTCTACCTTGGTTTCTTCTAAATTATGTAAAGCCTTTCACAAATGAGTTTTCTTACTTAGACCACCATTAAAGGATCCTACTCGTCTTTAGAATTTAGCAGATGTTCTTCGTGTTTCACTGTTGCAGTCCTCACATTTGGGTTATCTGCTTGCAGTAGCCCTCAGTTGGCCTGATTATCAAAGTCTTGGGTCCTGCTTCGCTTGCTGTCTCATCTTCCATGTCATCAGGTAATCAGGGGTATAAAGCATGCAGCCAATGCCATTACATCAGTCTTTTTTGCCATGCGGTGCCAGAAGCAGAAGCAGTTCTCAAGTGCCAGTTGGCCAACTCCTGAAATTTTCGTTTTCGAGTTTCAGAACCAAAGTCTTCAACTTAAAGCTAAGTACCCCGTTGGGAAACTTTTTCTTGCTCCTTACCGAAGTCAGTAAAAGTTAATAATTGCATTACTTGCGGAAAGCAAATACCTCATAAAGATTTTCATTCGTACTGTATTCCTTGCCTAGGCCCTGACCACAATGTACCTTGCTGTCTGTTTTGTGCTTTATTTAATCCGCGCACTATCCGCCATAGGTATATTTTTGCCTCTAAATATGTCGGTTCTCTGTTTAATTATCCAGAAATGTCGCCGGTTAGCCACCTGACTACTGGAATTCTGAAAAAACGCAAAGATAAAGAGAGAGAAAGCCGCCGAGGTCCAAAACTGCTGACGACGCTTCTCCTAAGCCAGTCGCCAGTTCACCGGTACTCAGTGAGGCGCTTTTGCAGCCCCTGATACCCACTACTTATGATTCACAGGCCTCTACTGAGACCCATTCGGAGTCTGGTATGACGGGAGATGCTTCAACTGTGGAACCTGTGGATGTCTCTACCTTGGATGGGTCTGGAGTCGCTGTGCAGGCACTGGCTTCTGAGGGTGTATTCAGGCCTACTGACTTGCATATTAAACTGATGCCATCTACTTCTTCAAGGCCTAAAACTCGATCCATGCCTAGAAAATCGACTGCATGGTCAGGCCCCTGTGCCTAAAAAAACAAATGATAAGAATGGCTGAAGACCTTATTACTTCAATCCGGGGAAGCCAACCTTCCCCCTCTAAGAGGCCTAGTACTGAATTTGGTTATGAGTCTTCTGATCAGGATTCTGAAGTTTCTGTTTCTTCTGATAACCAGGATTTACCCTTATCTACCTATGAGGATTCTGATGCAGAGGACTCTATTCCCTCTGCTTTCCCTCCAGATGATTTCTCTTTTGGTGAAACCTTGCATACTCTTAGGGAGCATTTTCGCTGGGAAAGCCAGGATTACTCTGATTCTAAAAAGAGATAGGGATTTCTTACTCCTGCCCCAACACAGGCCTTTAGCTATCCCCCCTGTGCTGGACATTGTTGTTGATGCCTTTTCGGAGTCTAGCTTGGTCCCCGATTCCTTACCTTCTGCCCCCAGAAAACCAGATAGATATTACAGGGTTCCCGACTCTCACAAGTTCCTCTTTAAAAATCCTACTGCGGATCCTGAGACCATTTCACAGGGACCCAAGGGCATAAAGGCTAATACTGCCAAAAATCCTACACCCTCTGATAGAGATTCCAGGACACTGGATAGATGGGGTAAGAAGGTATACACTTCTGCAACCTTGGCCATTAGGACCTTAAATTACCAGTTTCATATGTTTAAGTATCAGCAGCATATTATTGGATTGCTTAAACAGAAAATTATGTTGATTCCTGACTGTGCTGAAAATAAGAATTTACAGGATTTAATACATTCTGCTGAACAAGTTGGAAAACATACTTTGCAATTTGGTTTGGTTTCACTAGAGGCATTTTGCAGGGCTGCTGTTACTGGGTCTGTGCTTAGAAGGCATGCTTGGCTTAAGGAGCAATCTTTGCCTGATCATGTTAAAACCTAATTGTGGGATGCTCCTTTAAATCAGGACCGCCTATTTGGCAACAAAGCAGAAGAAGTTCTTAAAAAGATGGAAGATAAAGCTAAATCTATGCAAACTGTTAAAGATGTTTTACAAGTGCAACCTCCTAGATTTAGTAGGCACTGGCCTACTACGAATTGGTCCTTTCCAGTCCCTTCCAGGCCTTCTCAAGCCAAACCCAGACACAGCAAAAACCCCAGGTTTCAGTCCCAGGGGACTCTCAGAACTAAGCAGTGGGGGGGCCTCCACTCCAAATCTGGAAATAACAAGACAGTCTCAATGACTTCCTTTTAAAATTCCCAAGCACTTATCTTTTGACCACCCCTTTGGGGGGAAAGATTGCTCTTCATGCAAAGAACTGGGAACTCATAACCCAGGACAAATGGGTTTTAATTATAGTGTCCCAGGGATACAGATTTCTTTTCCACACATTGCCAACACCAAATGGGTGGCCAGACCTGCCCACAAATCAGTGGGCAGAGGCTCAAAAACAAGTACTTTCGCTCTTAAGCATGGGGGCTATTCAGCTGGTACCAGAAGAGGAAAAGAGACCAGGTTTCTACTCCAGACTTTTTCTGGTACCCAGAAAAGACAAATCATGGCATCCAATCCTGGACCTGTCTACTCTAAACACCTTTCTGGAGATATCAAAATTTAAGATGCTGACTCTTCACCAATTACTTCCTATGTTAGGCAAAGACGCCTGGTTGGCAACACTAGATTTAAAAGAAGCATACCTGCACATCCCAATCAGGGAATCTTGCAGAAGATGCCTACACTTCAAAGCAGGCTACATGCATTATCAGTTCTTTGCACTGCCCTTTGACTTGTCTGCTGTGCCCAGGGTATTCACAAAGTGCCTGGCTCCAGTTATTGCACTTTGCAGGCAAAGAAGTATTCAAATATACCCATACCTGGACGATTGTTTAATTCAGACAAAAAGCCAGGGCATACTTTTGAATCATCTGGCGTTTGTAAAAAGGGTTCTAACTTGTCTGGGGTACACCATAAACGAAAAGAAATCACAACTAGTACCCTGTCAACAAATTACATTCCTGGGAGCAAGCTTGAATACAACTTCCCAGATGGCTTACCTCACGCCAGAAAAGCAAATTCATTTGGTAATCTATTTCAAACAAGTGGCCACAAAAACTTTGCTATCTGCAAGACAAATACTACAAGCCTTTGGGGTTCATGGCCTCCTGCATTCTTCTAATTCCATATGCAAGACTGCATATGAGGAAACTACAGTGGTATCTAAAAAGCCTATGGAGTCAACATTCTCACAACCTAGAAACAGTGATTCCTTTCATAACTTGCCTACGCCTAGAGTTCCTCTGCTGGGCAGAGGCCTGCCACCAAAACAAGGGACTGCCATTCACACTACCCCCAGCCACCCAAACCCTAACAACAGATGCATCAGACTATGCATGGGGGGCTCACCTGGCAGGGAAGTGCATTCAGGGCAAATGAAACCCAAGTCAAATGTGCCTACATATCAGTCAAAAAGAAATGTTAGCTGTACAGAATGCTCTGACAGCCTTCAAGGACTACATTCTTCCAGGACAACTAATGGTAAAGACGGACAACATCATGATTATGTGGTACATAAATCAGCAGGGGGGGTACACATTCCTACCCCCTCTGCAGACTAGCCATGGCATTGTGGAACACAGCCTTGAGCTACCAAGTGCACCTACAAGCTCAATTCCTGCCAGGAAAATTAAATACACTGGCAGACAGACTAAGCAGAAACCTCATGGACCCACACAAGTGGAAACTGGAACCAAGGATTATCAACATGTTGACAAGAGAATTGGGGATCCCAGACATAGATCTATTTGCCTCCCTCCAGAACTACCAGTTGGACAAGTTTTGTACAAGGACTCCCCACAAACAAGCCTGGAAAGTGGATGCTCTGTCCTTCAGCTGGAAAAACCTATCAGTCTACCCCTTCCCCGCGCTGGCCTCTGCTCTCTAAAGCTCTACTAAAAGTCAAACAGGACAAACCAAGGATGATCTTGATTGCTCCAGACTGGCCGAACCAACACTGGTACCCCCTCCTGCGCAGTGTGTCGCAGTCATCTCCATGGCACCTGCCTTAGACCCCTTCCCGGCTGTCTCAGCAGGAAGAACCAAGTTCTGCACCCTCCGCTTCCAGCATTGAACCTTGCAGCCTGGCTAATCACTTAAATTCATCCTTATCCATCCCTCTGCAAACCTGTGATGGATGTAATCTTAGAAGCAAAGAGGCCTAGTACTAGAAAGTCTTATGCTGAAAAATGGAAAAGATTATGTGCCTGGAACCATTCTCAAGGGATGAGCACAACAGTGCCCAATTTACCTCAGATTTTGCAATATTAAACTGAGATGCTTCACAAGGGCCTGTCTTTTTCCTCCATTAAAATCCATGCCTCAGCCATTTCAACTCATAACACAGAAAAATCCAAACCCACAGCAGACAGGCCAGCAAATTCAACCAAGATGTAGCCGTATGGATAATGTAATGGACCAGTCACAGGATACAAAAAATGCCAAATTTATTCCACGAACAAACACACAGTATGTTAAGCGCTTTCCCTCGGTCAGTACCGAGCTTCATCAGAACAAAAAATAACTTCATTGCAGCCTTTAAATACCAGCAGAGAGTCACCTGATTCACATTTTCCCCCAATAGAATCATTAAAATCCATAAATTTGTGTAATCAAACAATTGTTTGTGTGAATAAAAACATCAGAAACCTGTCTAATATAAAAACAGTCTCCCTGTCCACCAAATATTTCAATTGTGGGGCCAAAGGGGTTGTTTATTTGGGGATCTGTGTTACATGCAACAGTTTTTATGTTGGTAAAACTGAGAGGCAGTTGAAGAAAAGAGTATACGAACACATGTATGAAGTTTCCAAGGGTAAGGACACCAATGCTTTTTACAAACATTCTCAAGTTTTTGAAAACATGAACATTAAATTTTTAGTATTAGATCAAGTGATTCCAGACCTTCGTAGAGGTAACTGAGAATCAAGATTGGAGTACAAGGAGTTGCTTTGGCAATTGAGGTTGGATGCGGGCAAAGCCCCAGGCTTGAACGACACCATCAGTATTAGCAGTATTTTAAAACTAAGGGCTGCCCGCTTATAACTTCATACACTTTTACATTTTTTTGCACATCTGTATACAATTACATTTTGGATAGTGTTTTACATTTTGTATATTTTCTTCTTGTTTGTTTTATGGTATATTACCATTTTAAATGACCGTGACCCTGTGTTTAGACACTAAATTGAATGGATGCACATTTGTTTTGTACTTATGTTCATCGATTTGGTACTATTTAGTATGAAGTTGATTAGGGAGACTGTTTTTATATTAAATAGGTTTCTGATGTTTTTATTCACACAAACAATTGTTTGATTACACAATTTTTATGGATTTTAATGATTCTATTGGGGGAAAATGTGGATCAGGTGACTCTGCTGGTATTTAAAGGCTGCAATAAAGTTATTTTTTGTTCTGATGAAGCTCTGTATTGATCGAGGGAAAGCGCTTAACATATACTGTGTGTTTGTTCGTGGAATAAATTTGGCATTTTTTGTATCCTGTGACTGGTCCATTATATTATCCATACTGCTACATCTTGGTTGAATCTGCTGGCCTGTCTGCTGTGGGTTTGGATTTTTCTTGGCTTGTGTTCTGTCGTTCATTATAACACAGAACCTCCCCTCTTCCTCATCCTCTGCTCAAGCAGTACTTCAGAGGGGCCAAAAACTTGAGACTACTGAGGAGAGCTACAAACCCCTGCCTGGGACCTTAACTTTGTATTGGAGAAACTCACTCTCCCTCCTTTCGAGCCAGCTGCTACTGCAGACTTAAAATTTCTTTCTTGGAAAACAGCTTTCCTTTTAGCAATCACTTCAGCTAGAAGGATATCTAAATTACAGGCCCTTATGGCAGTGGAGCCTTTCATCATCTTTCATGCAGACATGGTGTCACTCAGGACCAATCCATCCTTCATGCCCAAGGTGGTATCCAGTGTGACTCTTAATCAGTCCATTCATTTGCCAACCTTCTTTCCCAATCCATAGAACAAAGGGGAACGGATTCTGCATTCCTTGGATGTGCACAGACAACTTAGATTCTACTTGGACAGGACTAAACCTCAAAGATAATCTGAACAACTGCTGGTAGCATTTGCTGCAGGGACAGAGGGGAAGGCTATTTCGTAACAAACCATTTCTAAATGGATAAGCTATTGCATTCATTTCTGCTATAAGCACCATGGAAAACCTATCCCCCAGGGGATCAGATCTCACTCCACCAGGGCTGCATCTACTTCTGCAGTCTTTCTCAGAGGTGTTCCTACCAGGGACATTGTAGAAGTTGCTACCTGGAGTTCTGTACATGCTTTCACCAAGTATTATCATTTGCCAATTTTCTCAAAATCCAGAGCTGGCTTTGCCACTGCTGTCTTGCAGGGCCTTATAGCTGGCCCTAATGCTATATAAACTCCTCCTCCCAACCATAGCTTTGAGAATCTACCCAAATGTAATGACTGCTACAGTGAAACACTAAGAACATAGTACAGTTTTGTACACTTACCATAAATGTAGATGTTCGCGTATATTCAGTGTTGCAGTCCTGGTTACCCTCCCTCCAGCCCCCTAACTTCTTCTAGCTTATACCTCTGCTTTCCTTTACTATGCTTGAAAGCCTTTTTGGTGTATTTGCTTTTTGTTGGAGGTATACCTTTGTGTTTTTTATATTTATTTGCTCCCCATTAGGGGGGTGGGGGGCACCTGACATCTGGGGCAAGAAAAACTGATGTAATGGCGTCGGCTGCATGTTTTTATACCCCTGACCTGACGTCATGGAAGAAGTGGCAAGAAGTGGCAGCAACCGACGCAGGACCCAAGACTTTGTTTATCAGGCCGACTGAGGGCAACCTGCAAGCAGATTACCCAAATGTAATGACTGCAACAATGAATACACTCGAACATCTACATTTATGGTAAGTGTACACAACTGTACTTTTTGCTTGAAGCTCTGACCCAGAGCCCCTTTGAACCCTCAGTCAGGTTAGATCTAAAATTTTTGTCTTGGAAAACCATTTTTCTAATTGCCATCTCATCAGCTGTCCCAGTATCCGAACTCCAGGCTCTTGCTTCCAAATCTCCATATCTGGTTCTCCATCCGGTAGAAGCAGCTGAGTTTGATCGGAGACTGATCAGTTGAGGAAGAATGAAAATGGATAACACAGATGTAACCTGATGGTAAGCACATCATTTTTTTATATCTATTGTTATATGTCATGTAAGCTAAGCAACATTATATAAATTGTTCACTTTCAGACTTCTCTTAAACCTCATTCCTCCTCCTAAACATTTTCTGCATGTCATGTTCCCACAATTTCAGTTTTTACTGTGTAATTTACATTCACCCTTTTCTAAAGGTCCGACATCCTGTTTTTTTTTTTTTTATCTCTGTTACAATATTCACTACTTCAGTTATAGTTGGTTTAGACTTTGATATACATTTTCTAGTAATTGCTTTAGCAACCACCAGAATTAAACTTGACAAGGCCTTACTATGTTTAGGCAATTCAGATTGTGTATCCTAGCTCAGAAAATTATTTCCTTAGTTGTATTCATTTGCTTACCCAGTATTCCTGACAGAGTACTCTGTAGGGAACTTTAAAGTCTGTCAACTCATTACACTCCAAAAACATATGTTCCCAGTTACCTCTTTCTTCCCCATTGCACCTCCAGCAGTTGACATCTACCTGTGGAAATATTCTTTGGAGTCTGCTTGGGGGATAAAGGTATCTATGCAAACACTTCCTGGTAAAAGTCCTAAATGTTCTAGATTTAATTGTGTATTTGGGAGCCATATATGGCTCCCATTGTTTCTTTGAAAATTGCTTATTTAATCTGTTTTCCCATGTTTTTTTTTACTACTTCTGGTCAGTTCCTATAGTTATTTTGCAATATTGTATGTGCCCTACTAATTATCCCTTCTTTAACAACAGCTTCTGTTCTAGATTCAGTTAAAAACTCAACCAGTGCCAGCCTTTCGTTGATAATTTCCCTATCCCTTTCTTTGTACTCTATCAATCCCTGATAGGGAAGGCAATCACTAGCCCGAAGTCCCAATGTCTTGTTGACCTCTTCCCCATTGTATTACCTTTCCCTCTCTAAGTATTCGTTCTCAATACCTTGGTTCCTTTGCCGTTTTTCCTCCAGTAAATTCCAGCCCCCTTTTGTCCATTCTGTGTACCCCTAATTGCGGTCATCCCTGTCAACAGAATCTCCTTTCTCCATTCTTTTGTTAGCTTAGCTCTTTCTATATTTTTTGCAACTTTAACAAAGTACATTTTGTTTTAACCCCCTGCTTCATCATCATCCCTTTCCACTTTGAATTGTAGCTTTCTGATTGTGTTATGTAAAAGAGCCTTAACTGTGTAGCTCCAAAATATCCCTTCAAGTCCGGTAATCCTAACTGTTTGTTGTGTTGGGAGGATCAATATATCCCAGTTGACTCTAGCCGTCTTTCAGCTCTTTATTATTATCCACAACTTTTCCTCATGTTGATAAAAATATAAATGACCTTTGAATAAAACTAAAGGGACTAAAAACATTTTTACTGATGTCCTTCAAGAATGCAACTGCAGTCATAACATATGGGTTATCCTGCCTCAGGCAGCCCTCGGTCGGCCGGATACCAAAGTCTGGGTCCGACGCCGGCTGATGTCGCATTTCTCTCCGACGTCAGAGCGGCTGGAGTACATAAGCATCAGCCGACACCATCTTCTTCAGTCTTTCTTGCCGCGCGGTGCCCGAAGCAGAAGCGGTTCGCAAGTGCCGGTCGGTCAGCTCCTGTATTCTTCGAATCCGAAGTCATCAAAAAAGCTAAGTACCCCTTTGGGGACCTTTTCTTGCCTCAGCCGATGTCAGAAATTACTGAAAAAGTAAATAATTGTTTGTCTTGTGGTAAACAAATACCTCATAAGGATTTCCACTCTTACTGCCTTCCTTGCCTTGGCCCAGACCATGACGTCTCGGCCTGTGCCGCCTGTGCTTGCTTCAATAAGCGCACTCTCAGGCGCCGGGCAGAGTTCGCTAAAGACTTTTTCGGCGGAAAATTCGATTATACAATGCCGTCGGAACTACCGACATCGCAGACTCCTAAGAAACAAAAAGACTGGGACCGACATCCTCGGCCCGTGTCTTCCACCGACACCACGCCAAAACCTACCGCGATTGCCCCAATTCCCCCTGAGGCAGTTATTTCACCGCTCCGAACCGAAGACACCGCATTACCGATACCTCCGATACCGGAGACCACACCGACACCAGTTATTGATTTTCCTCCGGATACTGAAACCGAGGAAATGCCAGAGACCATTGCTGTGGATAAGGTCACTACTGCACGTGGAGCTACTAGGCCTCCCATGTCCATGTCTATCAAGGCCTACACACGTGCTAAGGCAGCCAGCAAGACCAAGCACCTTACTGCTAAAGCCTTACCTCAGCCTACTCCTGAAACACAAATCATGACTATGGCCGCTGACTTAATTTCCATGATCAGAGGTTCCCAGGCCCATCCAGAGAGAGGATCCCAGCCTCCTTCTGATAAGAGGCCCCGGGTTGAACCCTCTGACCCTCTCCCTTCAGATGAAGATTCTGAGGACTCTGTTCATTCTGATAGCCAGGAAGAGCCCTTCCAGACCTATGAGGACTCGGATGCAGAGGATTCCATCCCTTCGGCCTCCCCTCCTGAGGATATTTCTTTTGGGGAAGTTCTAAATTCCATGAGGGAACATTTTAAGTGGCAAGGCCAGGAATACTCTGATTCCAGAAAGCGCCTTCGTACCTTCCTTAAAAAGCCCCAACACAGGCCCTTAGCTATACCTCCTGTGCTTGATGTTTTGGATGATCTATACTCTGACTCCATTGTTACCCCTGATACTCTTCCTCCTGCTCCTGCCAAGCCTGACAGATACTATAGGGTCCCAGAAACACATTCTCATTTCTTTAGGGCCCATGCTGTTGATTTAGAAACAATTTCACAGGGACCGAAAGGGGTTTCAGCTACCACCTCCAAAAATCCCTTACCTTCCAACAGGGAAGCTAGGTCATTAGAGAGATGGGGGAAGAAGGTCTACACCTCCACTACTTTATCTATGAGAGCTCTCAATTGTCTCTTTCATATGTTTCAATATCAGGATTACCTGTTAGATGATTTACAGAAAACATTGGCCTCTCCTGAACCTTTAGATAGGAAATCTTTGCAGGAGGCTGTACATAATTCTCAGCAAGTTAGCAATCACTTTCTGCAGTGTGGATATGATGCATTGGAAGCTTCATGTAGGGCAGCTATGACAGGGGCGGTCATTCGTAGGCATGCATGGTTAAAAGAACAACCTCTACCAGATCATGTTAAGGCAAAACTTCTTGATGCACCCTTGGAAAAGAACAAGCTTTTTGGTGCTAATGCTAAAGATGTGTTAAAGTCCATCGAGGAAAAAGCCAAGTCAGTTCAGACAGTCAAAGATTTCCTCCAGGTTCAGCCTCCCAGATTTAGCAGAAATTGACCTTCAAAAAACTGGTCCTTTCCTAATCCTGAAAGATTTCAAAGGGGTAAAAGCAGGCGTGGCCGAGGAAGAGGGCAATACAGAGGTTCCTACAGGGGACGACAATGGCAACCAGCAAACCAAAGAAGTGACACAGGGGTTTCTTCTGCCCCACAGGGACAATCTCAATGACTTTCCTTTACTACCGCTGACCAAGGAGCAAACAGAAGCTCCTTTGGGCGGAAAATTATCTCTGTTTTCAGACAATTGGCACAGATTGACAAAGGACAAATGGATTTTGGACATTATAGACCAAGGTTTACAGGTTCCACTTTCATACCTTACCAAGAAAACAAGGCATGCCAAATATACCACAAAACCAGAGGGCAGAGGCTATCAAGCAAATTTCTCTGCTTTCTCACATCAAAGCAATAGAAAAAGTTCCACAACAAGAACAAGGCCAGGGGTTTTACTCAAGACTGTTCCTTGTTCCAAGAAAAGAAACTCAATGGAGACCAATACTGGATTTGTCCGCATTAAACACTTTTCTCATAGTACCAAAGTTCAAAATGCTGACTCTACAGCAACTCCTTCCCATGCTGGGCAAGGGGTCTTGGCTGATTACTCTGGACCTCAAGGAGGCATACCTGCATGTCCCTATCAGACACAGCTGCAGAACATACCTCAGATTTCTTGCAGGGCCAGAGCATTATCAATTCTCAGCATTGCCATTTGGCTTATCTACTGCGCCCAGAGTATTCACGAAATGCCTGGTTTCAGTAATTGCTCATTGCAGGCTCCAGGGGATCCAAATTTACCCATACCTGGACGACTGCCTCATACAAGCGGACGACAAACTGATTTTTGACAAAAAACTTGAATTATGTCATACAATTGCTACAGGCTCTGGGATACACAGTCAACTTCCAAAAGTCAAGACTTCAGCCATCCCAGCAAATAACCTTCTTAGGAGCCAAACTAGACACAGCTTCTCAAATGGCTTACCTGACAGAAGACAAGCAAAAGAAGTTAACTCATTATTTCAAAGGTTTGGCAAAGCTCACCCAGATGACTGCAAGGAGATTCCTACAGGCCCTGGGTTACATGGCATCCTGCATTCTCCTGGTTCCATTAGCAAGACTACACATGAGAAAGCTCCAATGGTACCTAAAAAGCTTATGGTCTCAGCACAGCAACAACTTAGAGGCAACCATACCGCTCATTCCATGCCTACAGAAGGAATTTTTATGGTGGGCCTCGGTAAGCAAGGCAAACACAGGTATGTCATTCAAAAAACCTCAGATAACACAGACCATGACCACAGACGCCTCAGACCTTGGATGGGGGGCGCACGTGGAGGGCAGATGTATTCAAGGACAATGGTCTCCAAAGGAAACACATCTGCATGTCAACCAAAAAGAAATGCTGGCAGTAATGCATGCCATCGAGGCCTTTCGACAACAGCGTCAGCAAGGCCACCTGCTAATACGGACAGACAACACCACTGTGATGTGGTACATAAACAAGCAGGGGGGCACCCATTCTTACCCCCTTTGCAGACTGACAATGAATCTTTGGGAAAAATCACTGAGCCTAAACATACAGTTGCAATCCCAGTTTGTTCCAGGCAAAGACAATGTGCTGGCGGACAGCCTAAGCAGGAATTTCCTAGACCCCCACGAGTGGAGGTTACATCCAGAAATCTTCATACGACTCACCTCGACATGGGGCAGGCCAGAAGTAGACTTATCTGCCTCCCACCTCAATCATCATCTACAAAAGTTCTGTTCAAGGACATATCATCCACAAGCATGGAAAATAGATGCTCTCTCATTCAACTGGAACTTCCTAAAAATCTATGCATTCCCACCTCTGCCACTGATGACCACAGTATTACTAAAGATCAAAGCAGAGAAGCCCAAGGGGATCCTAATAGCTCCAGACTGGCCAAGACAGCACTGGTACCCATTATTACGGAGCATATGTCACAACAAAAAGTGGGCCCTTCCCCAATGGCCCCAACTTTTGACTCAACACAACTTCAAGACAGTACACCCCAACATTCAGACTCTACAGCTAACAGCTTGGGAGATCCCATGAATAACCTCAATCTATCTCTCTCCAAGGAAGTTCAGAGGATACTAACAGGAGCCCGAAGACCATCCACCAGAAAGGTTTACTCAGCAAAATGGAAGAGATTCAGCCTTTGGAATACCAGCAAGGGTCATGATGCTTCATTATTGAGCATCCCTCTCATTCTGGAATATTTGGCAGATATGCTACAGAATGGACTCTCATATTCTTCAATAAAAATACATGCTTCAGCTATTTCAGCTAGATATAACACTGATCCACCTGTGTTTTCACATCCTTTGTTAAGGCAATTCCTTAGGGGAATCAAGAATATAAAGCCACCAAGAAAGGCTCCAGTACCAGCTTGGGACCTCAACTTTGTCCTAGAAAAATTGACTCTACCTCTCTTTGAGCCAGCAGCTTCTTTGGACTTACAATTTCTCTCATGGAAGACAGCTTTCCTGTTGGCAATTACCTCAGCAAGAAGGGTTTCGGAACTACAGGCCCTAATGGCAATACCACCGTTCATAATCTTTTACAGAGACAGGGTCTCCTTACGAACCAACCCTACCTTTATGCCAAAAGTGGTATCTAGGGTTTCTTTGAATCAAGCGATTCACCTGCCTACTTTCTTTCCCAATCCTGAGAACAAAGGGGAAAGACTGTTGCATACCTTGGACATTCACAGACAACTTCGCTACTACCTGGACAGAACCAAGACCAGTAGGAAGTCTGATCAGCTTTTTGTAGCTTACGCCCCTGGAGTACAAGGAAAAGCAATTTCCAAACAGACTATTTCAAAATGGATTGGACATTGCATCAGATTCTGTTATTCCTTCCATGGAAAGAGTGTACCAGCCAATGTCAGACCACACTCCACCAGAGCTACAGCCACCTCAACAGCATTCTTAAGAGGGGTGCCTACAAAAGACATTCTAGAAGCTGCTACATGGAGCTCCGTGCATACATTTTCCAAACACTACAACCTTCCTCTATATTCCAGATCGAGAGCAGGCTTTGCTTCTGCAGTCTTGCAGGCATTGATAGCTACACCATCCTTTTCTTAGAGCATTCCACCTCCCCCAGCTTAGCTATGGTATTCAACCCATATGTTATGACTGCAGTTGCATTCTTGAAGGACATAGTACAGTTTTGTACCTACCATAAATGTAGATGTCCGATAGATATGCAACTGCAGTGGGGTTTTCCCTCCCTCCTTCCCCTCTATGCCTTGGGTCCACTCCTCTCCCTGTTATCCTTAGCTGGGGATATCTGTTATGGTGTATCTGTTTATTGCTTATTTATTTGTCTGGAAATCTGTTTTTCTTCCAATTGGATTACAGCCTTCCTTGGAGGGCACCTGGGGCAAGAAACACTGAAGAAGATGGCGTCGGCTGATGCTTATGTACTCCAGCCGCTCTGACGTCGGAGAGAAATGCGACATCAGCCGACGTCGGACCCAGACTTTGGAATCCGGCCGACCGAGGGCTGCCTGAGGCAGGACAACCCATATGTTATGACTGCAGTTGCATATCTATCGGACATCTACATTTATGGTAGGTACAAAACTGTACTTTTCGTGCTATCCATATGCATAGGCAAGAGCTTCCATTTTCTCAATTTTTGTATTGTTTTTTGTTTAATCTCTTCCCATGTATCCTTAGCTGCCATAACCGAATCCTTCGTAATGTATTTCTCTTAAATACTTCATTTTGTCATATACTCATAATTATGGGTGTTGCTAAACCAGTTCATGTTTGGGTACATAGTTTATAGCCATAGCTTTTCTTTTAGCTTCACTAATTTTATATCCCGAAAGCACAAAGAACTGTCTCAGAATATTCTACAACACTGAGATGTCTTATTCTTATTCCATCAGGTACAAAATAATGTTATCTGCAAGAAACGTTGGCTTTATTTGAACACCATACCAATTATGTCCTTGAATTTCTGGCTCCCTTATTTTATTTGCCAGTGGTTCTAAGTATATTTGATTTTTACCTCCGATATCTTAGTTAACTGTATTATTGTATCAGGAATGCAGATATTTCCATTGCAGTCCTCAGAATCACAGTTTACTCTGTTGAATGCTTTCTCTGCTTCAAGACCCACCAATAACAGCAGTATTTTCTTGCTTTCTGCTTCCCTGTGGAATATCATTGTTCTGTTAATGTTGTAAGCTGAATGTTTTCTTGCATGCAGGTGAAAACAACTTGCCTGTAGAAGGTTAGTTGGAAGAGTTTGCAGGATCCTGAGAGCTTAAAATGTTAGAGGTTTTGGTAAATTTGGGTACTTTTGTGAAAATGACAAGTGCCTCTGGAAAGGGAATGGTTGGAGACACTTGGATTACTGCCTAGATAAGCTGCAGAATCATGACAGTATCCTTTTTTGGAGTGGCAGTGTTTTTTAACAGATTGATATAGCTGGTGGTCGACAATAGATGTTTAAGATGCAAGTAGAATTCTCTACTGGATTGATGGCATATATTTTAGGACTGTCCTAGGCTATCTCAATTTCAGCTAGAACTACAAGGATTTATTTGGTCACAGTAAATTGAGCTAACAGCAAGCTTATTTTTGGTTTCAGTTTGGGAAGGTAAGCACCCAAATCTAAGATGAGATGTGTTGCTTTACCTGCTATTCTTGTCATATAAGAAGGTAACTACAAAATGGAAGTGCAAAGAACCCCTTTTGGTTGATTTTGTGGGGAACTTGAATATGCTGTTTAGATTAAACAGCTATTCGAGGAAAGAGATGTAAGAAGGTCAGTACTATTTTGGATCCATGGATATCTTACTTAGCAAGCAAGAGATACGTTTGAGAGCCAAGCAGAAGTCTTGGTCATCATGTGCTACAAGTACGCCAGTAGTTATCCTTCTTTCCTTCGTGATAGTCTTTTTCTATTGCGCTGATGGCTTTGTTGTTTGGGATAAATCCAGCGGTATTTAGTGTAACATATATTTTCTTACTTTAACTGTAATGGTATAGAAAGATGAATCCTTGACTTTAACCACATGATTCGTGTTCATTTAGCAACCTAGGTGCATTCCAGAGCTGGCATGGGGAGGATGGATGTGCCTAAACTTAGTGGGAGGAGGGGTGAAATAGGGCCATCATATGCTGTAATCATTTGGAGAAAGGTTGTTGATATTTAGGGACACTGCTAGGGGGTATGTGTTTGGTTAACCAAGCTGTGAGCCACAATAGCCTTCCTTAACAGGTTTTCAGAAGTGTGCAGGTGCATGAGGATGTATCATGGCGCTTGTTATATCATGTGTTACATATCCCAACCCAAGCAGAGGGGGCTAGGACTTGCATACAGAAGAATCCTCTTTGTTGGAATGCTAAGAGTGCAGGCATTACCTGTGGCTGTATGAATGATGTCCCCTCAGAAGCTGGAGAAGGCTTGATGGTCAAGAAGCACAGCTACAAAAAATGTCCCAAAAATATGTGTATGTATATATATATATATATATATATATATATATGTGTGTGTGTGTGTGTTTATATATTCTTTAATAATTTATCTATTAAGCAGATCCTCAATGATTGGTCAGAAGTACATTTCCTCCCTCCCTATACTTCTGAACATTTCCTCCAGCTTGATTTTGCGGACTGATTCTTTGGTGATCTGGGTAGTTGTATACATTTACAGTGGATTTAAAAGTGTACATACCTCTGTTAAAATGCCAGGTTTTTGTGATCTAAAAAAATGAGACCACAATAAATCATTTCAAAACTTTTCCACCTTTAATGTTACCTATAACCTGTACAATTCAATTGAAAAACAAATCTGTTAGGGGAAAAAAAAAAAAAAAAAAAAAATGCACAATATGCTGTTTGCATAAGTGTTCACACTCTTAAACTAATACTTTGTTGTGCGAGCACACGCTTAAACTAATACTTTGTTGAAGCACCTTTTGATTTAATTACAGCATTCAGTCTTGTTGGGCACACACCTGCCATCCATTAATGAGACTCTGATTAACCCCAAACAAAGTTTAGCTGTCTTAATAGGAATTTCCTGACATTTACTCAATTACCTGCTACAGCAAAAGCCATGGTTCGAAGAGAGCTTACAAAGCATCAAAGGGATCTCATTGCTGAAAGGTATCAGTCAGGAGAAGGGTACAAAATTTCCACAGCATTGGATGTACCATGGAACACAGTGAAGACAGTCATCAAAAAGTGGAGAAAATATGGGACAACAGTGACGTTGCAAAGAACTGGACGTCCCTCCAAAATTGATGAAAAGATGAGATGAAAATTGGTCAGGGAGGCTGCCAAGAGACCTACAGCAACACTGAAGGAGCTGCAGGAATTTCTGGCAAGCATGGTTGTGTACTGCATGTGAAAACAATCTCCTGTATTCTCCTTATGTCTGGACTGTGGGGTAGCGTTTCAAGACAGAAGCCTTTTCTTACACAGAAAAACATCCAGGCCCGGCTAAAATTTGCAAAACAATACATCAGGTCTCCCAAAAGCATGTGGGAAAATGTGTTATGGTCTGATGAGACCAAGGTTGAAGTTATTGGCCACAATTCCAAAAGGGTACATTTGGCACAAAAGCAGCACTTCGCATCTCCAAAAGAACAGTATCATCACGGTGAAGCATGCTGGTGGCAGTATCATTGCTTTGGAGTTGCTTTTCTTCAGCTGGACCTGAGGCTTTAGTCAAGGTAGAGAGAATTATGACCAGTTCCAAATACCAGTCACTTTTGGCCCAAAACCTTCAGGCATCTGTTAGAAAGATAGAGGAATTTCACCTTTCAACATGACAGTGATGCCAAGCATATGTCCAAATCAACAAAAGAATGGCTTCACCAGAAGAAGATTAAAGTTTCGGAATGGCCCAGCCAGAGCCCAAACCTAAATCCATTAGAAAATCTGTGGGGTGACCTGAAGAGGGGCTGCGCACAAGAGATGCCCTCACAATCTGACAGATTTGGAGCGCTCTTGCAAGAAAGAGTGGGCAAATATTGCCAAATCAAGATATGCCATGCTGATAAACTCCTACCCAAGAAGACTGAATGCTGTAATTAAATCAAAAGGTGCTTCAACAAAGTATTAGTTTAAGGGTGTGCCACTTATGCAACCAGCTTATTGTACTCTCTTTATTTTTTTATATTTTTCCCCCTAACAGATTTGTTTCTCAATTAAATTGTACAGGTTATAGTTCACATTAAAGGTGGGAAAAGTTTTGAAATTATTTATTGTGGTCTCATTTTTTTTATATCACAAAAACTTGGCATTTTAACTAATTCATTCCGGAGCAGCTCAGAAAAAGCTGCCTGCTTAATTCCACCATAGGAACAACAGAGTAGCTTGAGCTCATTTTCTGAAAATCCATTTCTAATACCATACAGAAAACAAATGTTCATAACTCTAACTGTAAGAGCTAGACTAAAAATGTAAATGCGAAAGTTGTTCAGCATTCACTGACCTTTCCAACAGTGTAAATGTTGATGGTGCATATCAAAGTCATTATTAAATATTTGGCAAGGGATGCTAATATTGCGCATATTTTTTACCTTTTTGGAAAAGCAAAGCACAATATCTTGGTCAGTGTACCATGTAGACCCATACAATTTGTATTTAATTTGTTTGTATAAATGTCAGCTTTAAAAATGATGCCTTAACCATTTCTGTGTGATTCTCCTTTATGGAGATATTCACAGAAATATGATTGATATAATATTTCTCATAATTGATAAAGCATATCTCATCACCTGTAACAGACATAGGGTACATATCACTGTAGAAGTTGTGTGTCTCAATGTCAACTTCAAAATGATGTCTCATTTGTGTCATCACCATGCTCCCTTGCAAAGATATGGGCATAATAATGAGAAGTATTGGAAGGGTATAATTTTCATAATCCTACAAGACTAAAACTGATATGTGTACATGTGTACTGTGCACAGACACAATCCTTTTACCACGTTGTAAGGAGAAAAACTGTCTTCAAAATGAGGTATTACTTGTCACACTGACATGCTCCCTTGCAAAGATATTTACCAAAGTGTGAAATAAATCATAATTTCCATAACCTAAGTCCGGAATAAACTTTGATATCTGAACATGTGTACAACATATAGGCACAGTTCTTTTACGATGTTGGAACTATCAATACTGTCTTCAAAATGAGGTATTACTTAGCACATTCTGCTCCCTTGCAAAGTTATTTACCAAAATATGAAAAAAATCATAATTTCCATAACCATTAAGTCTGAAACAAACTTAGATATCTGCACATGTACAACATACAGGAACAGTTCTTTTACCATGTTGGACCTATGAATATTGTCTTCATAATGAGCACATTCATATGCTTCCTTACAAAGTTATGTAGCAAAATATGAAAAAATTCATAATTTCCCTAACCTAAGTCCAAAACAAATTTTAATATATATATATATATATATATATATATATATATATATATATATATATATATATACATGTGTACAATATAGAGGCACAGTTATTTTACCATGCTGAAACAATGAATACTGTCTTCAAAATGAGGTATTACTTAGCACATACAGATGCTCCCTTGCAAAGTTATTTACCAAAATATGAAAAAGTCATAATTTCCATAACCTAAGTTCTAAAAAAAGATATCTGTATATATGTATATATATATATATATATATATATATATGTATATATATATATATATATGTGTGTGTACATATATATATATATATATATATATATATATATATATATATATATATACATATATATATATACACAGCATTCATACCCAGTTGTTTTACCATGTAGACACATATGATTGTAAATATACACATTCTTGCTGTAGCCAACATACTGCTGAATGGGTACATGTAAACAGAAAAAGCAAGGTAAGGCCCGCCACTCCACTAATGAACCCAGGAAAGTCATGGGACTTCAGTGGCAGGCAAGGCATCTGATCTGTCCGATAGCTGTGCTGGCTACCCACTCAGACAGCTGAAAGAAAAAAAAATTCTAAGCTTGTTTCATGATTTCCTGTGGGTAGTCTAGTCTGGATACAGATTTTCTGTGTCCAGGACTGTTTGTGGGTTTCTCTGCTCCCAAACCTTTCTTTGTTGGAGGGAAGCCTTCTAGCTTAATTTTGTTTCTTAGAACTAGCCAGTTTTTTTAGTTTCAGCACTCAAGTCTGTTACTTTGAGCTCAGCACTTGTTCAGAACTCGTTGTAAGCACTAAATAAGCTACAAATTACTACAGCACTCAACTTCCCTCACTTGTCTAGAGGAAAACAGTTTCTAGTACTTAAACAATAAGCACCTATCCAGGCATGTCTAAGGGTCAGCTCCCGGTGTTTTCTTCTGTCTACCTGTTGAATCTGGGCATCTTGGGGCAATGCAGCAATTGCCTCATGTACACAGGCAACCCTCTCCTCCTACCACCCAACACTGCATCTTGTGAGAGATCAGTTATATAGCCAAACTGGAAGCAAAGCTCTCTTCACCCAAGACTGGACTAGACAGTCAAGAGGAGAAGGTAAACAATTGCACCACACCACACTCATCACATATTCCCTCAAAACCTACACCACCAAAACACGCACATGGAAATACAAAACACACACCTACATTCACAGAGGCTCTCAGTAAAATCCTGCCCAAGCAACAGGGACCTCCAAAGCAGACACACAAGCAACCTCCACCCCCCCCAACACAACCAAAATGACACACAACCCACAAACTCAGTGTGCCACTCAACCACAGCCCATAAGGCATAACAAACGTACCCAGCACTCTAGTCATGGGTGACTCTATAGTCAAGCACACTGATGTTCCATTCACCAGGCTAAACAAGGAGGAAGTTACTGTCAGCTGCCTGTTGGGTGCCAGGATCCGCCACATAGCACGTGCACTCAGGTCATTCCACAACAAGTACAAATATGGCTCTGTCATTGTCCATGTTGGTGTGAATGACCTGAGAAGTACCTCCCTGGACTACATGAAAAGGGACATGGAGGAGCTGTCCGATCTTGTAGCCCAGGCAGGTATGACCCTAGCCCTGAGTAGCATCCTGCCATCACCCAGAATGATACCACAGTACAAGGACAAAATGATTGACTTCAACAATTGGCTAAGCTTCTGGTGTCATTCTGAGGGGATCCAGTGTCTGTCTGCCTGGGATGACATGATCGACAAACCACGATGCTTTGCCAGAGATGTCCTGCACCTGTTGCCTTTGGGATTCCGGATACTGGCTAAGGCTCTAGCAACCCCTATAGTGCCTTTTTTAGGCAAGGTTCAAATGACAAATTCACCACCATAACAGGTACACGCAAGCAGAATTTGAGGGTATTGCTACTCAATGCTATAAGTCTAAACCTCAAAATGCACTCACTCGAGGCACTCCTTCAAATGGAGAACATCAACATCTGTGCAGTGACAGAGATCTGGTTCAAGGCTTCAGAGAATACCCCTGCATTACCAGGCTGTAATCATCCCACACCTTTCGGCCACCTAACCTGGTCCGAAACACTAAAGGTAGAGGCGTGTCTATATTCATTAAGGATATCCACACCTCCAGGCTAGTTGCTCAGATTATCCAAGTGCAACTAACTCTGGGCAAGACTGCAATCCAAATTGTAGCTTGCTGCAGATCCCCCACCATGCTCCAGGATTCCCACTCATTATTTCTTGATACACTGGAAAATATTAGCGTACAACCTAACACCGTAATAATGGGCGATTTCAACTACCCCTCCATTAACAGGGAAAACTACTCATGTACCAACTTGTGTGCTCAATGTTTTCTGGAATTCATAAATTCCAATGCCTTGGATCAACTTATCCATACCCCCACCATGGGCAGCAATATCCTAGACCTGGTTATTACCAACATGGGCAACCAATGCTCCACACCAGAGGTCAATTCCTCTTTGGTCAGATCCAACCACAAGCTAATTACCCTAGACATCCACATCCCCCCCCCCCCCCAATTAGGGAAACCACCATGAAAAAATTTCTCCAAAGCCAACTTCACGCTTCTTAAGACAGAAGTGGCAAACTTCACAACACCCATGCTGACAGACAATAGAGATATGACTGCTGAATCCTACTCAAATGCACTGTATAAGCACTTACACGAGTGCATGGATCGTGCAATCTCTAACAGAACCAAGATGCTGTCCTCCAAAAAAAGGAAGCCAATCTGATGGTCCCCTGCCATAAACAAACTCTACAACAGAAGAAAGAAACTGTTGCAAAAAAGAGTAAAATCCCCTGATTGGAGAAACTCCCTGGTCAGCCTCAGTAAGAAGCTGGATCCCTCATAAAATCCTCCAAAGCTATTTACGAAAACAAACTCGTCACTGACTCTAAACACAACCACAAAGCATTCTATAGCTTTGTCAAGAATCTCGGTGGCAATACTCAGATCTGCCCTGAGTTACAGCATAATGGCAGTAAATATACAGAACCAACTGGTATTGCCAACATCCTGGCAGATAGGTTCAGTGCTAACTTTACCCCCCCCCCCTCATCCCCTAAAGGGTCCATCTCTGTACCGGAAGAATGCAAAGCTCCTGTAATCACTGCTGCACAGGTAAAAACCACACTCTCCAAAGCCAAGAACACAGCATCTATAGGACCTGACAAAATCCGAGGCTGCGTTCTACATGAACTACAGAACGAACTGGCACCCCACCTAAGTACCATGTTCAGTCATAGCCTCACCTCAGGCTATGTGCCCACTGAATGGCACACAGTGACGGTTATCCCACTCCACAAAGGGGGAGCCACCACAGACCCCGGAAACTACCTCCCCATTAGCCTGGCGAGCCTGGTCTGCAAGGCCATAGAACTTATAAACAAAGACATTGGTAATCTCCAAACTCTGAACCTCACCCAGTTTGGGTTTGTAAAAGGCAGATCATGTCTCCTAAACCTGACAGACTTCTTTGAAGCAGTCATCAAAGCCGTAGTCACAAGATGGTTGCCAACTGGCTCACTGACGAACCGACACTGTAAAAGTAGCAGACTCTAAATCCAACTTCAGACCAGTGACAAGTGGAGTACCACAGGGTTCAGTCTTAGGCCCTCTCCTGTATGGTATCTACTTTTCTGAAGTACATGCTAACACAGTACATGCTAACACAGAAGGTCTTTGGCTTACAAAGTTCGCAGATGACTGCAAACTAGAAGCCATAATCAAAACTCCAAAAGATGTGGACAATCCTGCAAAAGGGCCTCACTGAGACAGATGCCTGGTGTCAAAGCCATGGCCTCCAGCTCAATGCCAAAAAGTGCATTGGCATCCCTTTTGGTAAAAACTCTGTACCGAAGAACTACAACATAGGAGGTAGTCTACTTAACAACGAAAGTGTGATAAGAGACCTTGGGACACAGGTGGACAGTAGTCTCGCCTTTGATAACCACATTGCCACAGTAGTCCGGAAATCCTTTTACGTGGCACAACTCATCACAAAAGGTTTCTCATCCAGGAAAAAAGAGGTCATTGCTCCCCTCTACTCGTCACTCATTAGACCCATTATAGAGTACATTGCCCCTTTTGGTATGTACCTCACAAGACATCTACAACAAGTGGAAAGGCCGCAGAAATACCTCACAAAGAGGATTACCGGCCTCAAACCGATGCCGTACGCAGATGGTCTAAAAAACTGCAGCTTTACTCTGTCTCATATCCCCTACTCAGAGGCGATCTCTGCCTAACACACAAAGCTATGTCAAACCCAGAGCTGTTGGACTTGCTGTGCTTAAATAAATCCCAATCCCTCCGAGCTACATGCTCTAGGGACTTAAATCTTGTCACCACAATAAACAGAACATGCTGGAGGGATAGATTCCTGTCCCAGAGACTTCCCATGCTCTGGAACAAACTATATCAAACAAAGCTCCTCATTAGCACTCTTCAAGAAAAATCTTGATGATTGGATGGGAGATAGAAAATTCAACCTGGGGATCACTTCTTTGGCTGTGTTCGACAGTGGCACAGTAAAATAATTTTCTTGGGTGACGAAAGCCAGGGTACCTTTTGGCTAGGCTTATATAGGCTCTAGGGCCAATAGCCTAGTACCTACCTATGAACCTATACCACTACAGTCCCACGACCTCCTTCACTGTCAGCAGTCTGCCTTACCTATGCCTTTTCTCTTTACATGTGTCCATTCAGCAATGGACCTATGCAATCAAGTTTTGTATTACTAAGCCCTTCCTGTCATCTAAACTCTACACATGCCTGATAAAAGCAGAATAAAAATAGTAGTATTGCAGGATGGTTACTGACATATTAGATTGTACATGCTGGCACTCTCCTGAAATAGTTGTTTCTCAGCATCTTCACCAGCTCCTTACCACAGTTATTTGCCAAACTCAGAAAAATATATTTTACACAACACATTTCATAATACAGTTTTCCTTACCATACTAGTCCTACTTGGTCATGGGTGATGTCCTTCAAGGATGCAACTGCAGTCCTGACATATGGGTTGTCCTGCCTCAGGCAGCCCTTCGGTCAGACGGATTCCAAAGTCTGGGTCCGGCGTCGGCTGATGTCGCCCTTTCCCCGACGTCAGAGCGCCTGGGGTATAAAAACGTCAGCCGACGCCATTTTCTTCAGTCTTTCTTGCCGCGTGGCGCCCGAAGCAGAAGCAGTTAGCAAGTGCCGGTCGACCAGCTCCTGTGTTTTCAGCTACTGAAGTCTTCAAAAAAGCTAAGTACCCCGTTGGGGACCTTTTCTTGCCTCAGGCGATGTCAGATAAAAGTGAAAAAGTTAATAATTATTTAACTTCTGGGAAACAAATACCTCATAAGGATTTCCACTCTTACTGCTTACCCTGCCTAGGCCCAGAACACAACGTCTCGGCCTGTGCAGCTTGTGCCTCTTTCAATAAACGCACTCTTAGGCGTCGGTCAGAGTTTGCACAGGATTATTTTGGGGAAGATTTCTGTTATATCATGCCGTCGGAGCTTCCGACAGCACATTTACCTAAAAAATGGAAGGATAAGGACCGACACCCGCGGTCTGCGGTCTCGGCCGACACCACGCTTAGGCCTACCGCGAGTGTCTCGGTCTCTTCTGAGCCGGTTTCACAACCGCTACAGACCGACGACACCGCTCCACCGGTTACTTCGGTACCGGAGGTCAGCTCGGTGCCGGTTCCTGTTCTCCCCTCTGAGACCGTAGCCCAGGATATTTCTGACACCATTTCAGTGGATAAGACTACTCCAGCACGTGGGGCTGCCAGGCCTCCAGTGTCTGTGTCCATTAAGGCCTACTCACGTGCTAAGGCTGCCAAACAGGCTAAGTCTCTTCCTCCAAGATCTGTTTCTCTGGGATCCACTTCTGGTTCTCAAATTTTAAGTTTAGCTGAGGACCTTATTTCTTTAATTAGGGGTTCACAGCCTCATCCAGATAGAGGCTCTCAGCCGCCTTCTGACAAGAGGCCTAGGGTTGAGCAGGTAGACTCCCAGTCCTCCGATGAGGCCTCCGGTGATTCTGCACATTCAGACTACCAGGAGGAGGCCTTCCCGGCCTACGAGGATTCTGATGCGGAGGAATCTATTCCCTCTGCTTCTCCTCCTGAGGAGTTTTCCTTTGGGGAAATGCTTCATTCCATGAGGGAACACTTCAAATGGCAAGGCCAAGAATACTCAGATTCTAGGAAAAGGTTAAGGGAATTTTTAAAGCTACCTCAGCATAGACCCTTAGCTATTCCTCCAGTTTTAAATGTTTTAGATGATGTGTACTTAGAATCTAGTGTTTCCCCTGACTCCCTCCCCCCTGCTCCTGTCAAGTCAGACAGGTACTACAGGGTCCCAGACACACATCAATTTCTGTACACGGGCCATACTGCTGACCCTGAAACTATTTCTCAGGGGCCTAAAGGGGTTTCCTCCACTACTGCTAAGAACCCATTCCCTTCGGAAAGAGATTCTAGGGCTTCAGAAAGGTGGGGCAAGAAAGTATATACATCTTCCACCCTTTCTATGCGAGCATTAAATTGTCAATTTCATATGATTCAGTATCAGGAATACATGTTGGATGACTTGCAAAAGAAACTGGCTTCCCCTGAACCATTAGATAGAAAGGGGTTACAGGAATTGGTTCATAATACTAAGCAGGTTAGCAGCCATTTCCTTCAGTGTGGATATGATGCATTGGAAGCTTCATGTAGAGCAGCAATGACAGGTGCGGTCATGCGCAGACATGCTTGGTTAAAGGAACAAACATTGCCAGACCATGTGAAAATTGAGCTTTTGGACGCACCACTAGAGAAACATAAGCTATTTGGTGCTACTGCACAAGAGGTTTTAAAGAAAATAGAGAAAAAGGCAAAATCAGTGCAAACAGTCAAAGATTTCCTCCAGGTACAGCCTCCAAGATTCAGCAGGAATTGGCCTTCTAAGCATTGGTCCTTTCCTGACACAGACAAATTTCAAAGAGGCAAAAACAGACGTGGCAGTGTTAGAGGGCAAACTCGAGGCTCCTTCAGAGGACATCAGTGGCAGCCTCCGAACCAGAGAGGTGGGGCAGGACATTCCACTGCTCCGCCAGGACAATCTCAATGACTTGACTTTGACTCCCCCATCCAGGGCTCAATTAGAAGCACCTTTGGGCGGAAAATTATCTTTATTCTCACAAAATTGGCACAATATTACAAAGGACAAATGGATACTGGAGATAATAGACAAAGGATACAGATTCCATTTTCATACACTGCCAACAAGGCATGGCAGGCCAAACCTGCCACCAAATCAAAGGGCAGAGGCACTCAAACAAATAACAAACCTACCTCAGATTTCTTGCAGGCTCAGAGCATTATCAATTCTCAGCATTGCCTTTTGTCTTATCTACTGCGCCCAGAGTGTTCACGAAATGCCTGGCATCAGTAATTGCACATTGCAGACTTCAGGGGATACAAATATACCCTTACCTGGACGACTGCCTTATACAAGTGGACAGCCAACAAGCCTTGTTAAAAAACTTGGACTATGTCATTCACCTACTGCAGGCCTTGGGATACACAGTCAATATTCAGAAATCAAATCTCGTACCATCCCAACAAATACCTTTCCTGGGTGCCACACTGGACACACACACTCAGATGGTGTTTCTGACAAAAGAAAAACAAAAACAATTACCAGAATACTTCAGAAGATTGGCAACACACACCCAGATGACTGCAAGGAAAATCCTGCAGGCCCTGGGTTTCATGGCATCTTGCATTCTTCTGATTCCACATGCAAGGCTGCATATGAGGAAACTACAATGGTATCTAAAAAGTCTATGGTCTCAGCACAGCCACAGCCTGGAAACATTGATCCCACTCATTCCATGCCTTCAAAAGGAATTCCTGTGGTGGGCTCAAGCAAGCCAGATAAACAAAGGTCTGCCTTTCAGCAAGCCTCATACAAGTCAAACCATAACAACAGACGCCTCAGACCATGGATAGGGGGCGCACATGGAGGGCAGATGCATTCAAGGACAATGAACACAAAAAGAAAAGCACCTGCATATCAACCAAAAAGAAATGCTGGCAGTGATGCATGCAATCAAGGCCTTCGAAAAGTTCATGCATCAGGGTCATCTACTAATAAAGACAGACAATACCACAGTTATGTGGTACATAAACAAGCAAGGAGGTACCCATTCCTACCCTCTTTGCAGACTGGCAATGAATCTCTGGGATATTTCCCTACAATTGAAAATAGAGCTACAATCCCAGTTTGTACCAGGGAAGGACAATGTTCTGGCAGACAGCCTAAGCAGAAACATCATGGATCCACACGAATGGATGTTGCATCCAGACATTTTCTTACAATAGCTCAAGTATGGGGAAGGCCGGATATAGATCTTTTTGCCTCCCACTTTAATCACCATCTGAAAAAGTTTTGCACAAGGACATACCATCCTCAAGCATGGAAGGTGGACGCTCTCTCCTTCAGTTGGAACTCTCTAACACTATATGCCTTCCCACCTCTTCTTTTGATGACCAAGGTGTTACTAAAGATCAAGACAGAGCAACTGAAAGTCATACTGATCGCTCCAGACTGGCCAAGACAACACTGGTACCCACTGCTACGGAGCTTGACACACACCAATCCGTGGCTCCTTCCTCAATGGCCACTTCTTCTGACACAGCACAATTACAGGACACTACACCCTAGCTTGAAAATATTGAAGCTGACAGCTTGGAAGATTCCATGACTATTACTCAGGATACACTTTCCATAAGAGTAAAAGATATCATCCTGGAGGCGCGCAGACCTTCCACTAGAAAAACATACTCAGCAAAATGGAAGAGATTTCTTATCTGGAACAGCAAAAAGGGTCAAGACCCATCAGTGAAGAGCATTCCACAGATCCTGGAATACTTGGCTGAAATGCTCCACAATGACCTTTCATATTCTTCCATAAAAATACATGCTTCAGCAATATCTGCCAAATATAACACTGATCCGCCTGTATTTTCTCACCCATTGCTAAGACAGTTTCTAAGAGGTATAAAGAACATCAACCCTCCAGGGAAACCACCAGTGCCTGCATGGGACCTCAACTTCATGCTGGAAAAATTAACTCTTCCTCCCTTTGAACCAGCAGCATCTTCAGAGTTGCAATTTCTGTCTTGGAAGACAGCCTTCCTTTTGGCAGTAACCTCAGCAAGAAGAGTGTCTGAGCTTCAGGCCCTTATGGCAATACAACCATTTCTCATTTTCACCAGGACAGAGTTTCTTCGAGAACCAATCCGTCATTCATGCCAAAGGTGGTATCCAGGGTGTCCCTGAATCAAGCTATTCACCTGCCTACCTTCTTTCCCAATCCTCAAAATAAAGGAGAGAGACTTCTGCACACCTTGGACATGCACAGACAGTTGCGCTACTACTTGGACAGAACAAAGTCTTTCAGAAACTCTGACCAGCTTTTTTGTAGCTTTCGCTGCTGGATTGCAGGGAAAAGCAATTTCCAAACAGACAATTTCTAAATGGATTGGAAATTGCATTCGATTCTGCTACTCTTTTCATGGAAAAACTGTGCCAGCTGACATCAGGCCACATTCCACCAGAGCTACAGCCACCTCCACAGCCTTTTTAAGAGGAGTGGCAACAAAGGACATTTTAGAAGCTGCTACATGGAGCTCCGTGCATACATTTTCCAAACATTACAACCTGCCTTTATACTCCAGGTCCAGAGCAGGATTTGCCTCTGCAGTCCTGCAGGGCATTTTAGCTACACCATCTTTGTCGTAGTGCCTACCACCCCCAGGTTGGCTATGGTATTCAACCCATATGTCAGGACTGCAGTTGCATCCTTGAAGGACATAGTACAGTTTTGTACCTACCATAAATGTAGATGTCCGATAGGTATGCAACTGCAGTCAGATTTTCCCTCCCACCTACCCCTCTGTGGTATACTTTTGGGTTTCTACCCCTCATTTTAGCTACCTGGGGTAATCTTTTATGGTGTATTTGTTTTTATGCTGTTGTACTTGTCTGGAATTTTTTCTCTATTTTTCAAAATTTAGCCTTCCTTAGAGGGCACCTGGCATCTGGGGCAAGAATCACTGAAGAAGATGGCGTCGGCTGACGTTTTTATACCCCAGGCGCTCTGACGTCGGGGAAAGGGCGACATCAGCCGACGCCGGACCCAGACTTTGGAATCCGGCCAACCGAAGGGCTACCTGAGGCAGGACAACCCATATGTCAGGACTGCAGTTTCATACCTATCGGACATCTACATTTATGGTAGGTACAAAACTGTACTTTTTCCATTCTTCTCACAAGCTGTATGTTACCAATCTTGCATAGCTCTCCTCACACCATTGTGATGGTCGGTCAAGAACAATACAATGCCCTCCTCAGTTAGGTGAATGCTATCCCTTCTGAACAGGTGAACATCATCTGCAGTGATGCTGTCATGACAGATTGTAGATTCACCAACCCTGTGCATCAAGCCATGCATGAACCCATTCTGTAAACATCTGGCCTTGTGCGCTGCTGTTGACTGTTTGCTGTTTTCCATATCTGTCGAGGAATTATGTCAGACAACACAAAATGAAAGCGTGGCCACCACGACTGCAGGTGTTCAAAAATTGCTCTGATTTGAAACCGTAGCCTTCCGAATGGTTGATGACATAGTTCCCTTCAGTGTGCAGCACAAGGATGTTGGGCTCAGGGTAGATGGAACACTTCTCTTCCAACAACTGCAGTACTCTGCTCCAATGCATACCTGTTCTTGCAATCCAGTATACCTTCACACTGGATGTGGAGAAGCTCAGGTTGTACTGGTTTTCAGTTATGGAGGCATGGCTGCTCGTGAAGCCAATGCAGTGTCAGAAGGTGGACGAACCTGCACAGGAAAGAAAATGCAAACAGATTACTACTGATGGTTTACAGATCTATTGGAAGAGTACATATATATGTATATTATAATGCATTACCTGAATTAATGGATGCTTACATCTGTATGTTAATCATGAAAATACAGATAAACGGAAGGAAAGGAACTGTGCTTTCATCAATGAGCTAATGTTTGTACGTGCACCAAACAGTAATGTTTAAGAAATGTCCAATTAAATAAAACCATTAAAAAACAGAAATCTTTACACCATTGCTTATTAAATCAATATATACACCAAGTGGGACCAGAATTTGCTTCATATATTTGTTACATTTCTCGAAATTGCACAGCTGCTGAGAGTTTTGCCTGAAAAGTGATGCCTCAGTGCTACATTGTAACTGCACTTATTGTTAATGTGATAATGACCTTCATTTCATTCCTACAAAGTTCTGCATGCTCAGACGCAGGTGATAATTGCTGCACATAACCTGTTGAGTAGGCAGTCCTTGTATTACCTTGTGCAGCTGTTATGTAACACAGTCATTATCATCTGTTAGGAGAGGGCCATAGTCATTCATTAAAAATAGTACAGCACTTATTATTGAGCCTTTCCTCCTACCTATGTAACAGAGACTCATTATCAGTAAGGAGAAGACCTGAGTGATTCAGTGAAATAGTATAACACTTGGATATTGAGCCCTTCCTCCCACCGAAATTCCACAAATGACTGACAAAGCAAAGAAAAAAGAACAAAACATATGGGTAGCTCCATGCTTGAAATAGTCAGCAAGTAAGTCCATATAAATTATATACTGGAATTGATGTAGATGGAGTTTATAGCAATCTAGAAAAAAAAAATCAATTGTGACAATAGAACAAAAAAATAATAGAAAAATGTCGTATGGAATAAAGGATCATCTGTTGTTAAACAAGGCCATAATAGAGAACTGTAAAAAGGGGAAGACTTCAAGCATCAATGGATAAATTGCACGCGAGCACACACACAAAAAATCAGCAGAATCCCACAATCCTGGATAATGGACTGCTTACAGATGTATAAGGTACACCCTACATTATTCAGTTACATTGCAGTGTGACTATGAAACAGGTACTCAGATCCTCAGAAAAATCCATGTGCAAAGTAACCTCTATTGCTAACCTCCATAACAAGATGCTGTACTCACACAGCATTGCCAAACTCTGCGATTCTCTCCCCTATCTATTAGAGAAGCCTCAAATCCCAGATTCTTCAAGTCGCTATTTAAATCCCACTTCAACTGCAGCTGGTTATATCATTGTCCTTCCATCCTAAGCACAGCCCATCCAAATTCTAATAAGCATGCCAGTATCTTCTCAAATTCTCACCCCAATCAATCATAGTCTAGACAGCACTCTTTCAGTCACTCCTGGTTGATAAACGTGTTATAAATTTAAGCTTTCCCAACATTTCCCTTCATGATATTATAGTCTCTTTATTTAATTCTAAAACGTACTTAACCCAGCAAAACAAAAGACCTTACTTCCCCCAGATAAATTCTTTATTAAAATAATTTCTCACAAAGTGATCCTGCTCATCAGTACTAACTTTTTCATATCCTCCCCACTCTTTTCAACTCTTGTTACTTACCAACCATGTATCCCCTAATTCTCATCCATCTCAACTTTGATGTCCTTCAAGGATGCATCTGCAGTCCTTACAAATGGGTTGTCCTGTCGTCAGGCAGCCCTTCGGTCGGCCGGATTCCAAAGTCTGGGTCTGGCCTCGGCTGGTGTCGCACTTCACCCGACGTCATAGCTGCAGTTATTCGGGTATAAAGGCATCAGCCGACGCCATTTTCCTCAGTCTTTCTTGCCGCGTGGCGCCCGAAGCAGAAGCTGTTCGCAAGTGCCGGTCGGTCAGAACCAGAGATTACTACTACCGAATACTTCTACTACTACCGAAGACTTCTAAAAAGCTAAGTACCCCGTTGGGGACTCTTTCTTGCCTCAGCCGATGTCAGAAAAAGTGAATAACTGTTTAACTTGTGGGAAACAAATACCTCATAAAGATTTCCACTCTTACTGCTTACCTTGTTTAGGCCCAGACCATGACATAGCAGCTTGTCTAGCCTGTGCTTCTTTTAACCAACGGACGCTTAGACGTCTGTCGGAATTTGCTGAGGAGTTTTTCAGCTCCGATTTTGCTTACATTATGCCGTCTGATCCTCCGACTACGCAAATATCTAAAAAGCGCAAGGAAAAGGACCGACACTCGCGGTCCGCGGTTTCGGCCAAAACCGCGGTTAAGCCAACCGCGAGTGTCTCTGTTTCGGCTGAAACCGAGCAAGCGGTTCTTCCTTCAGCCGAAAACTTACCTCTTACCGAGGCCTCTTCCAACCTGGTGGAATCGGCTTCTGAAATCCCACCTGCTCTTGCAGTTTCTCAGGAATTATCTGACACTATCCCCTTGGATATTTCTACCCCTGCACGTGGAGCTGCTAGACCACCTGCAACCATGTCCATTAAGGCCTTTGCCCGGGCTAAAGCAGCCAAAACTACTAAATCTGTGCCTGCTAAGACCCCCTCTCACAGGCCTAGCTCTAGTTCACAAATGCTTAGTCTAGCAGAGGATCTCATTTCTTTAATCCGGGGATCCCAACCTCACCCAGACGGGTCCTCTCACCCACCTCCAGAGAAGAGGCCTAGAGCAGAGCCCCCTGAGCCAGTTTCTACAGATGATTCCTCTGATGATTCAGATAATACAAACCCTCCAGAGGCTCCTTTCTCCCCTTATGAAGACTCTGATGCTGAAGAGTCCATTCCTTCTGCCTCTCCGCCTGAGGAATTTTCCTTTGGGGAATCCTTGCATGCTATGAGGGAACAATTTCAGTGGCAGGGCCAGGATTTTTCAGACTCTAGAAAAAGGCTTAGAACTTTTCTGCATTTACCACAACATAGGCCTTTGGCCATACCTCCAGTTCTCTCTGTTGTAGATGATGCATTTAATGATGCTTGTACTGCTCCTGATTCACTACCTCCGGCCCCTGCTAAGCCCGATAGGTACTACAGGGTCCCGGACACGCATTACCATTTGTATAAGGCTCCTTTTGCAGATCCCGAGACTATCTCCCAGGGACCTAAGGCTGTAGCAGCTACCTCTGCCAAAACCCTCCCTCTGAAAGGGAATCCAGGTCCTTAGAGAGATGGGGTAAAAAAGTTTACACTTCTGCTACTCTTTCAGCTAGGGCCTTGAACTGTCAATTCCACATGATCCAGTATCAAGAATTTATGCTAGACCAGTTAACCAAAAAGCTGTCCTCGGATGAACCATTAGACAAAAAATCTGTTCAGGAAATGGTACATAACATTCAGCAAGTCAGTAACCATTCCTTAAAATGCGGCTATGATGCACTGGAGGCTTTCTTTAGATCAGCCATGACTGGCACAGTTATCAGAAGGCATGCATGGTTAAAAGAGCAGGCCTTACCAGACCATGTCAAATCAAAACTACTAGATGCTCCCATGGACAAGATCAATTTGTTTGGCTCTCCTGCACAACAGGTGCTGAAGAAGATGGAAGAGAAGGCAAAATCTGTCCAAACAGTGAAAGATTTCTTACAGGTCCAACCTCCAAGGTTTAGCAGGAATTGGCCCTCCAAGAATTGGTCCTTTCCAGACTCCTCCAGAGCTCAGAGAGGCAGGAATAGGCGTTCAAGAGGCAGAAGTCAATCCAGGGGTGCCTACAGGGGACGCCAATGGCAGGGTAACAACCAGCGAGGTACAGCCACAGACACAGCCACCACCACTACTACAGGACAATCACAGTGACTTGGCTCTAGCACCGCCTACCAGGGAACAACTAGAAGCACCCTTAGGCGGGAAGCTAGCTTTATTTTCAGTAAACTGGCATTACATCACAAGAGACAAGTGGATTTTGCAGACAATAGACCAAGGTTACAGGTTTCACTTCCATACTCTACCAGGGAAGAGAGGAATGTCAAACCTACCTCCAAATCAAAAGGCAGAAGCTCTAAAACAAATAACTCAATTATTAAGGATGAGAGCTGTGGAAAAGGTACCATCTATGGAGCAAGGACAGGGATTTTACTCCAGACTCTTCCTGGTACCAAGAAAAGAAAGCAAATGGAGACCTATTCTCGACCTGTCCGCTTTAAACACATTCCTCATTGTTCCAAAATTCAAAATGCTGACCCTACAGCAGCTTCTTCCCATGCTGGGCAAGGAGTCTTGGCTGGTAACTCTAGATCTCAAGGAGGCATACCTGCACGTCCCCATACGACCAAATTGCAGAAGATACCTCAGATTTCTTGCAGGATCAGAGCATTATCAATTCTCAGCATTGCCCTTTGGCTTATCTACTGCGCCCAGAGTGTTCACGAAATGCCTGGCATCAGTAATTGCTCATTGCAGGCTTCAGGGAATCCAAATCTACACTTACCTGGACGACTGCCTGATACAAGTGGACAACAAAAACAAGCTAGCAGAAGACTTGAAAAGGGTCATTTACCTACTACAAGCCCTGGGATATACAGTCAATATAAAAGTCAAGGCTGATACCATCCCAAAGGATAACCTTTTTGGGTGCAGAGCTGGACACATCGAAACAAATGGCATTCCTAACAGTAGAAAAACAGGAGCAACTCCCTCTCTACTTCTTGGCATTAACAAAGCAGAACCATCTAATAGCAAGAAAAGTCCTGCAAGCCTTGGGTTTCATGGCATCCTGCATAATATTGGTTCCACATGCCAGACTGCATATGAGAAAGTTACAGTGGTACCTAAGGAATTTATGGTCTCAGCACAAGCACAGCCTAGAAACCCAAATTCCAATAATTCCATGCCTGAAGCAAGAATTCCAATGGTGGGCTCAGGCCTGTCAATCAAACAAAGGATTGCCCTTCCACAACACTCAACCAAGCCAAACCATCACAACGGACGCCTCAGACCTCGGTTGGGGGGCCCACATGCTGGACAAGTGCATACAAGATTTATGGACTCAAGACCAGCTGCACCTACACATAAATCAAAAGGAAATGCTGGCAGTAAAACCGGCAATTCAGACATTCAGACCATTTCTTCGACAAGGTCAACTGTTGATAAGGACAAGACAACACCACAGTTATGTGGTACATCAACAAACAGGGAGGCACACATTCGTACCCTCTATGCCGGATGGCAATGGACCTCTGGAATGTGGCCCTGAGCTACAGCATTCAGTTACAAGCAATTTTTGTACCAGGAAAAGAAAACATTCTAGCAGACATACTAAGCAGAACTACCACGGATGCCCACGAATGGATGCTGCATCCAGACATCTTCAAAACCATTACAAGAAAATGGGGACTCCCACAAATAGACTTATTTGCATCCCCACGCAATCACCAACTAAAGAAATTCTGCACAAGGACGTACCACCCACTTGCTTGGAAGGTGGACTCCCTATCTTTCAGTTGGAAAAACCTGACAGCATATGCATTCCCTCCACTTCCTTTGATGCACAAGGTGCTATTGAAGATCAAAGAGGACCGTCCAAGGATCATTCTGATAGCTCCAGACTGGCCAAGACAACATTGGTACCCATTACTGAGGAGCATGTCTCGGGAACAAATATGGCCCCTACCTCTTGTTCCCTTGCTGTTAACACAGAACAACTACAACACCCTGCATCCAAACCTGAAAACACTGCAGCTGACTGCCTGGAACATTGCATAAGAACAATTAACCCAAATTTATCCCAAAGGGTTAAAGACATTATCTTGGAGGCTCGCAGACCCTCAACAAGGAAAATTATTCAGCAAAATGGAAAAGATATTTCATTTGGAGTACTGCAAAAGGAGAAAATGTGTCACTGGTAAACATAGCCAACATCCTGGAATACTTGGCAGAGCTCTTCCACAAAGGCCTGTCCTATTCTTCCATTAAGATTCATGCATCAGCTATTTCAGCAGAATACGACTTGGATCCTCCAGTCTTCTCACATCCTCTGCTCAGGCAGTTTCTGAGAGGAATTAAAATGTAAAACCACCTAGGAAGCCACCATTGCCAGCATGGGACTTGAACTTTGTGCTAGAAAACTGACACTCCTCCTTTCGAACCAGCAGCAACAGCAGAATTACAATACTTATCATGGAAAACTGCTTTCCTGCTGGCAATCACTTCAGCAAGAAGGGTATCTGAGCTACAGGCATTAATGGCAGTACAGCCCTTCCTGATCTTCCATCAAGATAGAGTGTCCATGAGAACAAATCCTACTTTTATGCCTAAGGTGGTCTCCAGAGTATCTTTAAATCAGGCTATCCACCTACCTACATTCTTCCCCAACCCACAGAACAGGGGAGAAAGACTGTTGCATACCTTGGATGTGCATAGACAATTACGCTACTACCTGGACAGGACCAAGGGCAATAGAAAACTGACCAGCTACTGGTAGCATATGCAACAGGAATGGAAGGAAAAGCAATTTCAAACAGACAATCTCTAAGTGGATAGGAAATTGCATTAGATTTTGTTACTCCTACCATGGGAAGAAAACTCCAGAAAACATCAGGCCTCACTCTACAAGGGCTACAGCCACTACCACAGCTTTTCTACGAGGAGTGGCTACCAAAGACATTTTAGAGGCTGCTACTTGGAGCTCCGTGCATACATTTGCCAAGCATTATAATTTACCTTTATACTCTAGATCCCGAGCAGGTTTTGCCACTGCTGTTTTGCAAGGGATCTTAACTACACCATAATTTTATTTCTCCTCCTCCCCGTTTGGCTATGGTATTCTACCCATTTGTAAGGACTGCAGATGCATCCTTGAAGGACATAGTACAGTTTTGTACCTACCATAAATGTAGATGTCCGATAGGAATGCATCTGCAGTCAGGATTACCCACCCTACTTCCCCTCTGTGGTACTCCTAGGGTATTTGCCCATCTTGTAGCTAGCTGGGGGAATCTATTATGGTGTATTTGTTTGTATATATGTACATACATGCTTATTTTTTGTTTGCTCTCTACTATTTGGAATCATTTGCATTTATCCAAATTTAGCCTTCCTAGAGGGCACCTGGCATCTGGGGCAAGAAATACTGAGGAAAATGGCGTCGGCTGATGCCTTTATACCCGAATAACTGCAGCTATGACGTCGGGTGAAGTGCGACACCAGCCGAGGCCAGACCCAGACTTTGGAATCCGGCCGACCGAAGGGCTGCCTGACGACAGGACAACCCATTTGTAAGGACTGCAGATGCATTCCTATCGGACATCTACATTTATGGTAGGTACAAAACTGTACTTTCCAGCCAGTCACCTATCTTATTCTCCCTCTAGTGCCAGTAATCTCTGTATTCACTCCCACTGCTTAATTCATGCCTTCGCACCAATTAATGTATAATTTGTTTAACTGTACACGTGTGTATTTTGTTTTATTGATTTGATTTTCCTTCCCTCTGTCACAATTTCCAGTCAGAGTCTCAACATGTATTATGTTATGTGATACTGTAATGTTAGGTTCTGTGCTATGTTTGCAGTCATCTCTGACTGTATTTATTTTGTACACTTGCTGAATCTTTTCTCCCTGGCCCTCCACTGAAAACAGGTCTCTCAAGACTGAGCTAGACTTTCCCAGTAAACAAATGAAAAGAAAGAAAAAAATACATATTAAAATAAATATTTTAACAGTATATCTAATTTTAATACTGTATCTAATGTAGTTATCCTGCTGTTGCACGATTTTTTTTATCTGTACTTATGCGTCATTTAGTTTTGTTCATTTAAATTGCATTTAATTTCATACATTAACAAGGCTGTGACTAAAAAAGGTCCCTGGCCCTCCAGGTCACCTACTGTAACATAAACAAACAATGGCACTAGACCTACTCATCTGTACATATATTTCTGTGATGCTGAAATGATCAGTCCACTTGACAGTGATAATTGCCGAAACACTGATCAAGTATCAGCATTGTCAGACTATTTTATCAGATGCCATATACATCCTGACATGGGCATTAGCAACAAAACAGTTTGCTCTGTGTCAGATTGCACGTGCTGTATGCACCACTGAAAATGACCCTTCATACTAAAAGACATATGTATTAAGTATGGCCTCTTTATGTCCTGACCTGTGATACTCTAAACTTACACACTGTTGTATATTAATATAGCAATTCATACATGTCTAAACTTACCCAGTATACATAGAGAATGCAGTTGATAAGTATGGTGTAGTACATTGTATAAGAATGTATCACATTTAGATGTCTAGCTTACTGCATTGTTGTATAACCAGTATGGTAAAGAATAATGTGTGCCATATGTCTTATAAAATGTGCAGAACCTTTGAAAAGTTCTGTATTAGTGGTAGTTCTGGCTGCGTGTACAGGACAAAACAGATTTTTTTTTAGTGTATGACGAATGACCAGATGTTCAGAACATGCCAGGGTATAGCAACTATATGCTATTTTTTATAAAGAGGCATGTAGCCACATCACATTTCTCCTGTACTCCCACACTGTCTTTCTCTATATGTTAGTCACAGAAAGCCTGCAACACACCGCTGTTACTTGTATACAAAAAATAAGCATTACATATTGGCTGGCATATATGGACTCACAGTATACCATATCATGCCTAACTCCTACATAATGCTTAAAACCTAGCAAATGTTTGCCTGTATCTGTATATGTACACCAGTACTGTTGCTGTCAACTCTTCAGCAATACACACTGCACTAGAGCAGTGTAAATGGCCAGTATTTGCTGCTACCTTTAGCAGACAGTGCCATGCCATGCAAAGACATTCTGAATTTATAGTGTGTTTGCCCAGAATATATGTCATATTACTGGAAGCACAGATAAATGTATGTACAACATATTAATACACGCACTTGGCAATCTCAAATGTCTGCAGCAAATATAGAAGTGAAAAACAAATAAAATATGCACCTAGGCCACAATGTTAATCTCAAAACTGAAGGAAAAAAAAACACTTGGGGGGGGGGGGGGGATATCAGTCTCAAACCGGCAATCACATTCCAAAATGCTTGCTCTCAGTGTAAGTGACTTACATCATTGTAAGGATGCCCCGATTCCAAACAACTTTTTCTCAGTGTATGTGACTTACTTACTCAGGTGAAAGGCCTATAGGTGGTTACTAGGCTTGCAGTCAGGGGACTACTGTGGAGCCTGGCCCAAAGTTCCTGTTGCCAAATCCTATACCCATAGCCCACCTGACCCAAAGTTCCAGTTGCCAAACCCTATACCCGTAGCCCGCCTTAGGCATAGGCCACCTAGGTGGACGTCGAGGGGACCTCTCTAGCAGGGGTACTTTTCCATTAAACTGGATGGTGAAAATAGACCAGGATGGGAGCATCCCATGGCATGTGGGGTGTGTGTGTGCTATGTAGCCCTGTTTTCCTATGGCACCACTTGATCTAAGGTAAGGCCGACCCTGCTTTATACCACTGGAAGCTTAGCTCACAGCCTTAACCCTGTGCACCAGCTGCCAGACTGAAGTGAGAAGGCATGATTCATAGGTTCATAGGTTGGTACTAGGCTATCAACCCTAGGGCCTGTACAAGCCTAGCCATAACAATTCCATGGCTATTTCTTCCCACATTATTTACTTTCCTGGACCCCTGTCTAGCAGGGCGACTGACGTGATCCCTGGGGTGAATTTCCTTTCTCCCATCCAATCGTCAAGGTTCCTCTTAAAGATGTCCAAAGAGGCACTCTGCTTGACATGTATGGGCAATTTATTCCAGAGTCTGGGGAGTCTCTGGGTCAGGAACCTATCCCTCCAGCATGTTTTGTTTATTGTGATGACAAGGTTTAGATCCCTGGAGTGTATAGCTCTGAGGGATTGGGATTTCTTTAAGTGTAGCATGTCCAACAGCTCTGGGTTTGACATGGCCTTGTATGTTAAGCAGAGATCGCTTCTGAGTAGACGATATGCGACAGAGTATAGCTGGAGTTTTTTAAGGAGGTCAGCGTCGGGCATCTGCTTTAGGCCTGTGATTCTTTTAGTGAGGTATTTCTGAGGCCTTACCAGTTGTTGCAGATGTCTTGAGAGGTACATACCAAATGGGGCGTTGTATTCTATAATGGGTCTAATGAGGGATGAGTACAGTGGGACAATGACCTCCTTTTTTCTGGATGAAAAGCCCTTCGTGATGAGGTGTGCCACATAGAAGGATTTCCTGACTGTTGTGGCGATGTGGTTATCGAAGGTGAGACCACTGTCTACCTGTGTCCCTAAGTCTCTTATCACACTTTCTGTGTTTAGTGTACTGCCACCTATATGGTAATTCATGGATACATGTTTTTTCCCAAAGGGGATAACAATACATTTCTTGGCATTGAGCTTGAACCCATGGCTCTGGCACAAAGCATCTGTTTCTGTAAGGCCCTTTTGTAGAGTATCCACATCATTTGGGGATTCAATAATGGCTCCCAGTTTGCAGTCATCTGCAAACTTTGTTAGCCAGAGTCCCTTAGTGTTGGCCTGTACTTCAGAGAAGTAGATGCCAAACAAGAGCGGCCCCAGGACTGAACCCTGAGGAACTCCACTTGTCACTTGTCTGGAGCTGGATTTGGAGTCGGCTACTTTTACAGTGTGGGTTCTATCAGTAAGCCATTTAGCAGCCCATTGGGTGACATAGGGATTAATGCCCAACTTAGTAAGTTTATCTATGATTCCAGAGTGGGGGGTGGTGTCAAAGGCCTTGGCAAGGTCTAGATAGGCTGTGTGGACCACCTTACCCTTATCCATGGCTCTGGAGACTGATTCAAAGAAGTTAATCAGGTTCAGGAGACAAGATCGGCCCTTCACAAACCCAAACTGGGTGGGGTCCAGTGTTTGAAGGTTGCCAATGTCTTTGTTTATAAGTTCCATGATAATACGCTCCATGGCCTTGCAGATAAGGCTTGTCAGACTGATGGGACGGTAGTTTCCGGGATCCAAGGTGGATCTGCCCTTGTGGAGTGGGATAACTGTAGCTCTGCGCCACTCAGTGGGCACGAAACCTGAGGTGAGGCTATGATTAAACATGACACTTAGGTGAGGTGCCAGTTCATATTGTAGTTCATGTAGTACACAGCCCGGGATGTCATCTGGTCCCATGGATGCTGTATTCTTGGCTTTAGAGAGTGCGTTTTGTACCTGTGTGGCCGTTATTACTGGAATTTGGCAATCTTCCGGTATTGAGATGGGCCATTTAGGGGTGAGAGGGGGGTGACGTTGGCACTGAATCGATCTGCCAGGATATTGGCAATATCCTTTGAATCAGTATATTTATTGCCATTCTGTTTTAGCTCAGAGCAGATCTGAGCATTGCCATTTAGATTCTTGACATAGTTATAGAATGCTTTGTGGTTGTCTTTGGAATCTTTGGCAATTTTATTTTCATAACTAGCTTTGGAGGATTTTATGAGGCATCTCAGTTTCTTACTGAGGCTAGTAAGGGAGTTTTTTGCATCCTGGGATTTTCCTCTTTTCTGCAAAAGTTTCTTCCTTTTGTTGTAAAGTTTGTTTATGGCAGGGGACCACCAGATTGGCTTCCTTTTTTTTGGATGAGAGCATTTTGGTTCTGTTTGGGATGGCATTCATGCATGAGTGGATGTGCTCGTACAGTGCCTTAGTGTAGGATTCAGCAGTTGAACTTTCAGTTCCCGTCTGCATGGGTGTCATGAAGTTTGTCACTTCTGACTTGAGTAGCATGAAGTTGGCTTTGGAGAAGTTTTTTAATGGTGGTTTCTTTACTGGGGGGTGGGGGTGGGATGTGGACGTTAAGGGTGATTAGCTTATGGTCAGACCTGACTAACGAGGGGGTGACCATAGGTATGGAGCATTGATTTGCCATGTTGGTAATGACCAGGTCTAGGATATTGGAGCCCCTGGTGGGACTATGAATTAGTTGATCCAGGGCGTTGGAATTTATGAATTCCAAGAATCGTTGCGCAAAGGTGTTGGGACATGAGTAGTTTTCCCAGTTAATGGCAGGGTAGTGAAAATCACCCAGTATTAGGGTGTTTGGTTCTATCTTAATAATTTCCAGTATGTTTAAAAAGGTGTAGTGAGAATCTTGGGGTATGATGCAATTTAATCAAACATCTAGGTAAGTATATCAGTCCGACTACTAAAAATTATTTTTATTACCTCTAGTCTCAGGACGCTTAAATGTAGAAAGCAGCCACACCCACCATGTGTCCCTTCTGTAATCCATCCTCTCCTGCCCCAATATTCATCTTCCTATTTTGCCCATTGGATGCACTCTCTTCTATCGTAAACCCTAGCGTCTACCCCGTACCATACGCTGCACATTTTCCCACAAAAACAACTAGCCAACCGAGAGCCATTATGAATGGTTACTGACATTTTAACAGCTATAATGGTAATATGTTACAGCACATACTGTAGCAGTACTGAAACCCCGGTAATGCTGAGTTACAACTACAAATGAAAATAAGTGCTACACAGCGGGGCAAGATGGAAGCTTCGCAAAAGAGGCCCAGGCTCGTTTTATGACAAGGTAATAATTATAAGCGAAATGCATCTTCTGGCTGGGAACAGTTTATGCTAAAGTTACAAAACTGTTGTTATTTGTGCTCCACTTAAGGAATGAAACGGGATTATTTTACTGTTGACTAACTCAGACGAATTGTGCTGCTGAAGAACAAAAACAATAAAATATTATTTGAGGATGTACAACACTGGTAGATTATAAAGCCCAGACTGGGAGTTAACAAATGTGCACATGAAAACACACCCTGCTTCATAATTTCGGGAGATGTATAATTCTGTAACGGGGCGGTGGCAATTAGGTTCCTATAACCAACTTTCACTTTTGATTCATATCCTTTTCGGGATGTTTTACATCCCACAAAAAAAAATAGAGCACAGGAGTAGCAAGTCTGTCTAATGGACATAGGACTGCCTCTCAATACAAATAAATAGTAACTTTAAATCTCGTTGCTAGCGGAGCTGCAGGCCACATTAGGTGCTACCCCGCACAGTGTCATTAGCTGGCTTTGATTCGTACATTTCGGTGCTGCCCCCCAGTTTTAACAGGTAGGCTGCAACAGGCATATAGTGAGTTTATCAGGTACAAGTGGATTAGTAAAACAGCGTATGTGTTTTGGATTGGTGTTTTCCATGTGCCTCTTCCTTGGGCTGGTACTGATGGTGAGAGGTATAAAACAAAGTGTACCAACTTTTAAACTGCGACACAATTCACAGTTTAAGCTCCAATTTATTTAGTAGTCATTGATAGGCTGTAGTGGCTTTTGTAGTGTAAATGCATGACTGCATACCATGTTGATGGTCTGTAAATGTGCATCAAACGAAAGGGGGTATGTGTATCACTGTTATCGACAGGTGAAATCTCGTTTTCAGTATGTTCATCTAGCGTTACTAGGTCGACCATCAATGTTATTGATGCAGAGGTAGAAGTGTGGTGAACACAGTATGGTTGTAAAATGTGGTTGTCAGAGGTTTTTTTCTTTTCATATGTAAGAGCAGTTGCTTTCTGAAATCTTACTCTGTTTATAAACCAGTTTCCGTAGTAGCACATATGGTTCTTTCCAGTGGCACGTGTTTATCATTGACACAATTCTTCTCTAAATTAGGGACAAAACTTGAGATAAAAGTTTTCCCCAGAGATCCTAAATCGATGCGCTTATTATTTACAGGTGTACACAGAATACCTCAAACATACCTCATTAATTGGAGCCCTAAAAAGTTAATGTTCCACATTTAAAGGGGTTGTCACGCATTCATTCTTAATAAAATTAATGGTAAGTAATCCTGAACAACAGTTCGTCAGATAAACTTCCAATGACCGGATGATTACAACTATGATTACCAACAACTGCAAAATCTCCTGCCTCGGAAATAAATTATTTATGCAACTAAAAAAAAAATGCTTACAGTGCATCTCAGTTCTGCCCACAGTAACCACGACCCTGTTATCATCAAATACCTTACCTAAAGAACAGGAAAAGCAGTTCTTAGGCAAGGCAGAAGAAAGCTAACGATTACTTCCTGATGATAGTCGCCAAACTGGTGTCTCCAATACTGATCCTTGTGATCTGTCCTCAAAATAAATAGAGTGATCCAGCAGCAGGTAAAATCTGCAAATATCAGTAAAAAAAAGGAATTACCTGCTGCGAGACCCTTTATTTATTCGTGGAGATCAAAAGACATTTAGGTTTGGGGTGGAGGTGTTATACAAGTGGTGGCTAGGACTGCTAGAATCTGATTGGCTGCCACCACTTGATTTATCAACCGATTTGCAAGCTGATTTTCTTTTAAAAGTTTAATGTGAACAGCGTGTAAAAACATACTGAATAGTAACTATCTAAGGTAAATAAAAGGTTCTGATTTCAGCGTGTTTTACACACTGCTCACATTATAAATCTACAGTGCAGTTTCTCATCTGTGGAAGGTACTCGGGGGTAACAACTTGCATTTCCTATCGTCTCACAGTGTGCTGGGAAGTAGAGAGGCACTGTGAGACGGTACGCTGAGTTAATGAGTTAACAGGGATGTGTACACTTTTTATATCCACTGTATATAGTTTGCTAGCAATGAGAACACGAAAACTTAATTGATGGTATTGATTTGCAGGATAGTGCTCACTACTGACAAGGGGTAGACTAAAGGCAAACTTTCTTGTGCACTGTCACAAACTTGTATCTTTAGCGAGCATAGGAACTTCAGGGAAAAGATGCTGAGTATGCATTTGGTAAAGTAAATAAACATACAAAAAGTCCAGTCAAGGTGTGCTATTTTTGTAGATTAGCTGATATTTTTATAATATAATTTCCTCCTTGGGTGGTTTTACTGTTTACCTGAAACCAATATATCCATCTCCAGCTTTATTTTCTTTGCTGAACTAGCAGAAGAGAAGCCCTTCTGAACACTTGAGATTGCAAGTGTTGATTTTGTTTCTGTTATCCTAGGTAAAGCAAGTAAACCTAACACCACTAGTAATATTTGTCAGCTTAGTTTTATGCATACAAATCTCCACTAGGAGATGGATAAACCTTTTTCTAGTCCGGTCAGATCCCATCCTTCAAGAAGGATGTCAGTTTTGGGGTGTTTGCTTTAAGGGGGAATTCATTTCAGGAATTCTGTACTTGTTACCTGGTCAAAACGTTCCACTGTCAAGAGACATTGTCTTCTGGATTTTCAGTCCAGGTCTAGAGTTGCTGTGCTAGTGCATTCTTCATTGAAATGTTCTCCTTGTCTACCACACATTAGAATCTGTGAAAACTAAGGCTTGTTGGCTGGTGATATTATACACAAGTCTACCATACTGCAGGATCTTTGAGAGTAGCTTGTGCTAATCAACACAACTTCCCCTCTTTCTCTTTTCAGATGCAGAGCATTTTTTTCTGGGTTTTCCAGATTTCTTTGTCTTTTCCTTAATGTGTCATAAGAAAGTCTTCAAGGTGTACACCACGAGCTTGTATTGTGTCAACAGCGATAAAAACCCTCTTTATTCGAAGAAAAACAATAAAAATGTTAAAAATACACAAAATTTCCAGCTGAGATTAGCACTTTCAGCTTCTTGAGCCTTCTTCAGATCATAAATAAGTTGTTGTTGTTTGTCTTTTGGCTTTTTCCCGGTAAGGGGTCGCCACAGCGGAACTACGGTCCGCTAATGATTGGCAGTAGATTTTTTACAAAACGCCGAGGTGCCAGCTCGACGCCCAACCTTCAACGAAGGCACACCCATTTACGCACGCATGTCTTTCGAACGCTACCCAACCACGGGAAGGACATGCAGACTCCAAACAGAAGGCACTCCCAAGCCACTCCGAGAATCG